>NC_024314.1:21196251-21217494 GCF_000523025.1 Cynoglossus semilaevis | reverse complement strand
CAAACACACACACACAAAGGCAGCACTGTACTCAAACAGCTGCTACCTCCTACCAAAGGCTCATAGTTAACTGAAATCTAAGACGGCACCACAGCACAGGGCCCAGCCCACCTTACAGTAGCAATCAATGAGCAGCACTTCTGACAGGCGAGCGGATTGTGACAGATGGGGAACAGTGATGACTGTGTGTGTGTGTGTATGTGTGTGTTGAGGAGGAGGGGAGATTGTGTGGACCAGTGAACTAGTGAGGCTTATATTCAGGCACATCAACAATGGCACGCTTAGACACACACCCGATTGACTGTAAAGACTGAGTGTGTGTGTGTGGGTGTGTGTGTGCGCAGGTCAAAGTGTTTCAGATGGCAGATGAGTCAATTGTCGTGTGCGGGCATCGCAGGAAGCAGGCAGGACCCAAATGCAGTACTGGAGAGACTCTTTCTGGTGCAGGAAGTTTTATTAACAAAGTCCAAATTAACAAAACACGGAGAACAGGCAGGCATGGAATGCTCTTCAGAACACAAGGAAACACGGGAACACGGAACACGAGGAAACACAGAATAGGAAATTCACGAACACGAAGCTCTACCACAGTCACACACTATCACAATCACAATGATCCAACAACGACAGAGTGAGGGAGAGGGGTATATATACACAGGGAACACCAGGTGACACAAGTGAAGCTAATTAACAACAGGTGAGTGTGATCCCATGATTACCCCACAAAGAACACAGGAAAACACGGAAACAGACATGACATGACATCAATGCTCTGTAAATTTGCAACTGGAAACAACAAAGTAGACAAATATCAGCTTGTATCCAATTGAACCTGTGCTGCTGGTTGAGGTCATTTGTTGCTGCTGGTAGAATTTAATTCTGTAGAAATGTCATAATGAAGGTGACGTCAGTGTTGGTGGTCAAGAGAATGAGGTCATTTTCATGTTTTGGCTGCTGTGCATTTTAATTTTAAGCCCTTATCTGATGATGTTCAGGTTGATTCATTTTCATCTCTATTTGACCTTGAAGACATTCCTTGAGTCATCTTCATGGCTAATGATGTGCCATTTTCTTGGGAAATGTTGCTACAACGTGGGGATATTTTAAGATAAGACAGTATAAATTCCTCACCAGGAAAATTCAGTTGTTACAGCAGCACCACTTTGACACATGGTGGAAAAAGTACAACACACTCCTTACTGTTCACTCACATGGGAAAAAGAGACAGGATTCAATAAAGTGTCAAAAGTGTCAAAAATTGCTAGGAGAAATGTGGCGGCTTTTAGTTAGCTTAGCTGCTTTGTCTTACTTTAGCGACTTTAAAACATTTTTCATCTTTTTCTATATCAAACTTTTTTTTGATTTACAATTCAGCTAACTTACATACTTTCAAATACTTACATATTTTCATTCATTATTTATTATTTAAATATAATATTTTCATGTTTTCTGTGTGACCTTAAGGTATTTTTCTTGCTAAAATATAGATGTATATTTTTCCTTTCTTTTTTTTTTAGAAATGTCTGTATTTTGTTACATTGATTTTTCCAGTTATTTCAGTTACTATTTCAGTTTTGTGCCAGTTTGCGTCTATAGTAAGCAAACGTTTAGCTGGTGAGACAAAGGAATTTTTGTGCATTTTTGAAATCCACTGTACTATGTGTGATTGCAGATCAAATCCGTTGCCTGTGGGTGTGCTAGAACAAATGTTCCAGCAAAAAATCGATCACACACTGGCAACATAATAGCATGTGGAGCTTATTATGAATCATGAGCCAGTCAGAATTTGGCTGAGCGTAAGAGTGAACGTGACAATCCAAGAGGATGGGTGAGAGGAACACAGAACGAGCAGATACAGCACTGGAGACAGAAAAGCAAACTGTAACAATGAGAGAGTAATTCACAAAAAGCCTGTAATGTTCCACAGAGGAAGCTGAGAAGGAGACGCAGGAGGCGGCGGCGGAGGAGAACTGTGATGTCTCAGGCACGGAGTTGACACCTCACATTTATTGTTTCCAAAGTCAGGCCCAAGTCGGAATGGAAATACTTGATGTTTTGACGTTTGATGGGCCCTTGTCTAAATTGATAGTGCCTTAACTAACTTCTTACCTTTGAATGAATGTTTCTACAGCATTCTGGGTAATTTACAGAGAAAATGGATCAAACATTTAAACTGTTTCTGCTCATTCTTTCCACTGCATTAACAATTAAAGCTAACGTTTTAGCTCTTTCTGACCCGGCCAGGGCTATGTTGCTGCTTTACCTACGTAGCAGTAGCTATCCCTTGCATTACTTTTGTAATGTTTTTGCTAATGATTCATCACTAATAACCTAAATAGTTTGGCTGTTTAGTTACTAACCGCTGATGTATTGTTAAGCTGTAAACCCTAGCTTTGGTTTAGCTTGTTGGCTATTGTATAGCAATTAATCCTAGCTATTTTTTGGCTAGTTAGCTACTGTCTATCTAGATCTGTTCTACAATTTTTTATACCCCTTGTTTCAGCTCTGAACGCAGAAAAAGTATCAATTGGATATTGAAAGGATCACACATATGACCACTAATTAAGACTTTGGACTCCTGTGTTCTAAAGTTTAAAGACTACAACCCTATAATATACAAAAAAGCCAGCATTTAACACACACTCCTGCATAACATAACACAGAATTGTGAGGTTTGTAGGAAATAAAACATAACTGGGCATTAAATACATTACTAATAATAGCCACAGTTTCCATGCCTTTAATACGACTGTGTTAAATTCCCGCTGCTTTTCAGCTCTTTAAACATTCATAAGTGCCTTAATGGCCGTACGTGGTTCTCAGTCACAGTGGAAGCTCTGAAAGGCAAAGAAAGGTCAGCAAACAATGGACACGAGAAACACTCTCAGGAACTGTTCGGTTTCACCTCCAGGTCAGTCCAGCTGCGGCGCTGGCTGACAAAAGGCAACACAATCAAAAACCACTTTGAATTTCACTTCACATCTCAGCTCATTGTATTTGGGAGATGTTTTTTGTAAACACCTTTTTTAGACTGCGATATCACTGCTAGACCCCCCGCCCCCCTCAAATTTTTTAGACTGCGATATCACTGCTAGATCCCCCGCCCCTCCACCACCACCACTGACAGAATCGATTTAACAAAAAAAGAATGACATATTCCAAACAGAATGTCAGTCTGGCTCTCGACTACATGAGCACAAGGTGGAGTAAAGTAAAGGAGCAGAGACACGACTACAACCTGACAAGCTGTTAAAATACAAATGTCCATTGATCAACTTCATCAGTATGTTGAAAGTGATTATGTGGATATTGATTTCATTAAACCTAATAAATACCAACAATAATGATAATGACAGTAGCCACAAACCATTACATCAACATTAGTTTTTTGTTTCTATTATCTAGTTCTTTATCCTTAGCAGTTTAGTATCATCAGTCTAGCCATGCTTCAAAATACTTAATCTTACTAATTTAACAAATTAAGCAGCATGATTAGTGTCTTAATTTCCGCACCTTAAATTATTAGCATTGTAAACCTTTACATTCACACGTTTTTACACAGTGTACAACAATGATAAATGTGAGGAATCTCAAAATGGTTTAGTGGCAGTAGAGTTCCGACCATCAACACCAGCTGACACCCACTCACACCCATCTATTAAATCCATTATTTACGTTTCCGTGGGCGGTAAAATCTCTGATTCTGACTGAAAGAAGCAAAAAAAATACAGTTCATTGGTCTGAGATTTAAGGTTTGATTAAAGAGGAGGATGAAAAAACACCATCAGTCTGATTGGATGTGACAGTGGGCAAGGTCCCTTTGATTGGATGTTTATGTCCTGACATTGATTGATGAGTCACCGGGGGCTGCCTCGGACACCCCTCGGATCAATTTCACTGCATCAGTTGGTGTGAGTCACCGTAAAGTGGTGAAGATAAATATAAAAAAGTAATTTCTCCTCCTTCTAAATGACAGTGATTTACAGCGTGTAGAAGCTGCTGTTTGAGCCTAACGGTTATTTCACTTCAGTTGTTATAAATGACTCTGTGCTTTTATTAACCTGCGACATAAACACTGACATGAGAGACATTGTCCAACATTTATCCATTGTGACAGTCGTTGTTTTGTCGTTCTTAACTGACCTTATCACCGTACAATACAACCACTGACAGTCACTTCTGCAGGAAGTTTGGGCAAAATTACTTTGTTCCCACGCAGAACATTTTAGAAAACAATCATCCCTCGACCAGTGTGAACTCTTTGCTCTCTACTGTGCGATCTTTCACGTTCATCGTGACACTGAAAGAGAGCGAAAAACAGCCTGCCTGCGAATTGTAGCTCTCCACACTCACAGGTTCTCTGTGGCACTTTCTGATGGCGACGCGTGACATTACATACTCCGTGGAGTTTGTATTGTGACCAAATCGTCCGGTTCATTTTCAATATCTATAATGTCCTGGTGGGCTCCTGGCTGCAGCTGCTAATCCAGGCTGATGTGATTGTTGAGCATTTCAATTGTGACCTCATTTCTAATAAGTTTACATGGATGACATGCCAGCGTGGCTTAAGTGATCACATGAAAACCTTGTAGCTGCATGGTCTCCAGGGGTGCACGTGCACACCGATCTGAATGAAGCACAGTTTAAGACAAGAACACGGCTCCAGGGTTTCCAGGACGAGTTTGTCCTTTTATTGTATGCAGCGTCGTCATGGCAACACAACAGGAAGATACGCTCCCGCAGAGAAGATGCTGTTTGACCTCCGTGATGAAATCAAAGCATCTCACACACACACACACACAAACTGAGACACACAGACAGACACACACTGACAGACAGGAAGAAGCTGGATGTAGCCTAGAGATAACAGTTTGTGAAGCAGCACTGCAGTCTAATGACTGGCTGGAGGTTTGCGGGGCAGAGACAGACTACATTAGGACATGTTTTGGAATGTGGTAGAGGAAAGGTTGTGTATAAATGATATGCAAACTCACAAAATATGTCAACAAAGTCATTTCCTCCGAATGACTTCAGGGATCGCTGCAGAGATTTGATCGCTCGCAAGCAGCTCATAAACTAAACCAGAATCAAAGAAAATGTGTAAAATATCATTATGTGCAATTTCTTTAAGATTCCTGCGGTTGTATTAAGTTATCGATGTATAGTGCACTTGCAGTGGGTACTAGAACCACTAATTATTTTACTATAATTTACTATATATCTAATGTTTGCACTTTTTATTTAAGATCACAAAAGTTCAGCGAATTTTACTATAATTTACTATATATCTAACGTTTGCACAGTGGAGTCTTTTTATTTAAGATCACAAAAGTTTAAACATTTCAACTTCAATTTTATGTCGATGACACAACATTTTGTTAGGAAGCTTTGGACTTCATGTCAATGGTACAAACAATAACATGCAAATGTCATCTAACCAGAAGTGCAACAGCAGTAGATATACATTCAGATAAAGGGACTTCTGCTAATACAACTCTACTAACACTAATATTAACAATATATGGATTCATATATTTATTTATGTGGATTTTCACCCCAATCCCTAAATAGTTTCAAGTAGGATTTTATCATTGACTTCATGAATATACTCTAATACTTCACTGGGTACAACCACAGGCCCTCTGCAGTAATGACAGTACTCCTCCAGTCCAGTATCGGTAAAAACAGTATTTAGCAAGAAGACAAGGCTCCTCAGTGGAACGGTTGCCCAATCCGACCCACATGGAAAATGCTGACAACCCATATTACTTCCACTTTCAAGATCTCTTTGCAATCTCTCAGCATTTTATCTACATTTCCAACAGATTCTGCACCAACACCATCTGATCACAGTGGGAGATGGTTTCTTTTTTTTTTTTTTTTTTTAGATATGTACAGTAGTCTAAGGCCACATTCCTGAGCCTGTAGGAACACACTCTGTTCCTCAGAATAGACAGGATTCCACTTCACTAGCTGACATTTTTCTGCTGGTCTAAATCCTCTTGTTCGTGTTACAGCAGCGTTGGTGGTGCAGTGATGTAACCAGGGATCCTGGACTTCCTTCATTCTACCACTTACTCACACATTAACAGTATTATTCTTAGAACATGGAGAAATTTACACCCTATACCTGCAGCTTTTTTTACTTATTTTTTTTGATCCATTCTAAATTGCAAAAAAAAAATGTGAATTTTGATTTATTTATATATATATATATATCTTGAGTGGACATCTCTAAGGGTCTGTCCTGAGCTGACCCCAGCTTGGTGATAACATCATTATTCTCCAGAGCCACAACCCTGACCTGCCGTTGCCACGGCAATGAACTGAGCCTTTTACAATCCACCTCAACTGCGTTACACACACTGTATGCGAGTGTGTTTCAGCGTCTGTGCCCGATGTCTTAGCCCATTTCCCTAACAGTGCATGAGAATGGGAGCATCTGTCTGCAGTTTGTACTCTCTGTATGCATGAGCATGAGCCCGTCTGCTCTGATAGCTCAGGGTTAACAGAGCATAAATGGTCAGTCAGTCCACGTTTGCAGACCACTGCGTTTCCTCTAAATACTTACTATGTCTGTGTGTGTTTGTGTGAGTCAAAGAGTCAAATGGAGGGCAAGAAAAACTTTACCAACGGATATATATATATATATATATATAAGTGTGGTGATCTAGCATACCTGGTCTGCTTATCCCACAAATTCATCACCAGTCCAGTGTTTGATTGACATGATCTTTGCTCAACAGGATGCAGAAATATAATGCTAATATAAATTAATAACATCATTTGGACAAGTTTGGTGGGCTGGATTAAAAGGCCAGACGGGCCACATCTGGACCCCGGGCCCTAGTTTGCCCATGTACTTCTGCTACAGCACGAACCCCTCAGCTGTGGAAACAGGAAATTCAGAAACAATTGATGTTTTTCCCAGAACTTCCTTCTAAAGTCGTGTGTTGTTGGGTGGACACCTGCAGGAGAAACTCTGCACAATTCTTTCTTTGACTTAATATCATTTTTTTTTAATCAGGCTTAACATGTTTACATGCATTGAAAAAGTCCAGTCTGTATCAGACTGAGACAATAATTCCATTTTCTCTAACGTTACGTAAACAGAATGAGAGGGGAGCCTTAAAACCTTTAATTCTCTTCCGTTGAATATTTGTGTCCGCGTATTAAAAATGCGTCCGAGTCAACTCAGGCAACGACTGCAGATATTATTCAATTTGGAATCTTTATTATGGATGTAATTTGACAGAGCAGGCAGGATGAGTGCTCCTTTATATGCCAGGTGTTCGTCTGTGTGTGTGTGTGTGTGTGCGTGTGTGTAGTCTTTCATTCCAGCTGTTTGGGTGGTTATTGATCAGTAATTAACTGAGGCTAAATTGCCTGAAACAGCCCGCGGAGCAGTGGGAAGCACGTTTTTGTTCAGCTGATGAAAGAAAAACAAATATGATACAAATTAAAGGCTTGTAAATATATATTTAATATCCAGTCTCTCACTAATGTAATCAGGTGAAATTGAACTTCACGCTGATTTGCCACTGTGTGAATCCCAAACGAGATTATGCAAATTTGAAAATGAATTAGGAATGGAATTAATGTCTATTAAATGTGTTGACACAGGGCTGTGAGTGGGAGTGGGAGAAAAACAGAGGAACAAGTCAGTGTTACTACACAGCTACCTGAGCATGAACTGTACTATATCATTTAATTGGTAATGTGTAAACTTGAATTTGGGGGGATAGGAGGGGAGGGGGTAGGTTACCTGGGATTGGGTATTTGGTGGAATAGAACCCAAAACCACCTGACTCTAACTTCATTTTCAGAATATAAAAATACTTTTAAAAAAGCCACTAAAAAAAACCCACAAAATAGTAAACTTTACCAATTTGCCCTTTTCAGCGTCGTGGGAGCTGGAGTTACTCCCAGCATGCCGCAGGGTGGCGTACACGCTGGACAGTTAACCAGTCTTACATGAGACCACATATTATATAGAAACAAACAACCATTCACAGCTAAAGTCAGTTCAGAGTGAACAGTAAAATGAATCCTTTCTTTACCAGATTAGAAGACTGGGACTATTTTAGATGGTCTGATCAGTAAATGTGTTTGTTTTTGTTTTTTTTTGATGGGGGGCAGGGGAGGGTTGGATAAACATAAACCTGTTTCCTGAATGACCTTTTCTCCACATGGAGATCTCAGGAGCGGAGGACGAAGCAGTGAAGGCATGTTAAATCTATAAATGAAACAAAGCAACCAGTGTTTAAGGAGCAGCAGGCGGAGCAGCTGAGCAGCCGTGATGGTGATGGATGTGGACAGAACCAACAGGTGCACGACTGCTCTGTTCAACCAGACAACTCAAGGAGAGCTGGTGAAGGCTAGGCCCGACAGTGTGACCGTGGCAGGACAAAATTTGCGAATAAAAACAATAAAAATAAAACAAAACAATATAAGCGAATGTGTTCAAAGTCTGGTGCAGGGGCCAATTTTGCACTTCAAAAGTAATTAGGTCAGTGTCCTACTGTACTTGTTCGTATTTATTGTTATTATTATCATCTTTATTTTTGTAATGGCCACATAATGGGACAAATAATAATAATAATAATAATATAATAATAATGATTATAATTATTATTACTTTAACATAATGTTCTCTATTATAATTATTATTACTTTAACATAATCTTCTCTCTTTTCTTTTTTTGCCTTCTTTCTCACATGTTTTTCTCACTAAGCTCTTCATCACTCCGTTCACCCTGGAAGGTTACTTGAGTATTTGCCAATCCCAGCATGCCTGGCTGCTGCCCCAGCCTGTGCTGTGTTTCTTTTTCCTGTTGCCTGCCGTCCACGTGTTTGCAGAACAGTCATCGTCTGTTCATTAGCCGAGTCCATGGTCGAGGATGTACACAGAGAAATGAAAAGTTGTCGCACAGACGAACATGTGCCTCCAGTGTGATGACACTGAGCTGCTCCTAATGCACTGGGATCTGTATTGTTTGGAGCGAAGCCACGTTCACAATGCTACCAGTTCAGATTCAGGTTTACACACTCACAGATGGATGCTACATTTTTGAGCAAATGACCGACGTTAGCATTACATAGCAACACACTAAAATGACAATAAAATAAATGAAGTTATACCAAATATACTTGAGCAGTCATGGAACCTCTGAAAAACCTCAGCTAAAGATGCTAACTGTTAGCCCGAGCAGCAGAATCTGAATGGCTGAAACTGGAAACAAATTAAAGCTAAAAAAGCTGAAAAATATCAAATCACAAGGTCATAAAATGCTAACAATGTTTTCTTGACCTTGAAAAGTAGGTGTTGAAGTCTGTCTTGATGATTTTAAATCTTCACTATGTCAAGTGTTTTTGGGCATGTTGTATTTTTCTGCTGTCTGAGGAACTTTCCACAGATTTAGTTTGGAAACTTCAGGCTCAGCACTTTGTGAAGGGACCCGTTTATATAAGGAAAAAGGAGGGGAAAAAATAACTGCTGTGTATTTTAAATTTGAGATTGAGTTTGGGTGGCAGATCTGTGAAAATGCAGCCCATGGCTGTGTCCTGTGTGGGCCGCCCACTCACTCACACACTCACACAGAGTCAGACATCGACTTTGACTGTGTGGGTGTGAGATGGACTGATTGAAACTTTGCCTCTGCTGCTCTGTCATCTCTGTCTGATTACTCTCTGCGGTGAGAAAGAAGCAGGCTTTTATTCCACTGGACTTTCATGTCCAGTTTTTATTTAATGTGTCGTGGTTGATGTGTCGCGCCTTGATCTGCGGGATGAAGCTTTTTTTTCTTTTTTTTTTATTTGTTGCGTGGTTGTACGGACTAAAATGCAAAGATGTGCAGAGAAACATGAAGAAGAAAAAAAACCTCACCACCGCAGTGACAACAACACTAATGATAAGGAGAAAAAGGGATAAAAAACAAAGATTTTTGACAATGTTTTCAGCTGCATTTGGCTGCCCGCTTTTAACAGGCTGTGATTAGGTCATACTCACAGGAAAACTATACAAAGGACAAAAAGAACACAGGAAAACAAACAAATAAACAAAAACTCCCGGGGGAAATGGTTTCGGAGCGATACAGTTGAACAACGTCTGCTGTTTAAACCTACATATATATTTGTTTTTATTAAGAAATTCGTATCAAGAGAAAATCAGAAGTTTCTACAAGCTAGTATAAAAAATAGAGGTATTTTAAAATGAGCCAAAGTAGCTCAGAAAAACCCAAGGCCAAGACCAGGTCCATCAATATAGAAAATAAAGAATATATTTAAGAGCAGAACAAAAAGACAATAAAGTAACTAAAGGCTTTCTAAGCTAGTTTTGAACTAGATGTAGCTGAGGGTCAAGGCAGAGTTAGCTAGGAGTCGTGGTCAAGAGCTGGATATTTAATTACTATTTAGCCTCTAAATAGTTTAAAGTGAAATCCAGGAAGGTAAGAAAAAATAAGTAAATATGTTGTTTGAATAAGTCTTGGTTAAAAGTTAACCTATTAATCCTAAAAAGAGAATTAAAAGCTTAAATGCCATTTCAACAGCATAAGGTAAACAAAGGTGATACAACATTTTGCCAAAACTAGCTGCAAAACTATAAAGATAAAACTAAATGGTCTCTCTTTACATTAAAGCCACATGAGTGTGTCTCTCTGTGTGTGAGAGTGTGTGAGGAGATGATGCCGACAGCTGGTTGTATCACAGGACCCACTTCCTCTCTGCTGACATTCTGCTTCCTGTTGTGTTGCCATGGTGCTCCGCGCAAAAGAGGACAAGCTCCTCTTCTGCAGGAAGCCATAAATAATTGATTGGCAAGTGGCTTAATCAGCCCCGAGGCTGCCTGGCAATTCCAGCGCTAATTCCACAGCTGGCTATAAATAACTCATTAGGCTAATTATGGGATGTATGTGAGCACAGAGTCAGGCTGTGAACACAAGAACACACTCCAGTCTGACTGGTGGGGCTTCGAGAACACTGTGTGTACCACAGAACAGTCGTCTTCTGTCTTGGTCGTTGTGTCCACGGTGCCCCGACATTGGCCCCTGATGTAACAAACTCCAACAGAAGACGTCATCTAAGCCTAGAAGCTAGCAAGATTTAACCATACCAGCTAAGGCTAGCCACGATAATAGGGATATGTTGGGTGTAGCTCATGTTAATCCAAATGAGGGCTTCGTTTTATTGGTCATTTATTTTATAGCTGTTTTTTGTTGTTGTTTTAATATAGCCATTAGCCCAGCTAGCATTTTCTGCGTTGGCTGTATCTTTGTGTTTTGGATTTCATTTTTATGGTGTATTTGTTGGTTACAATTTAGTCAGATTATTATTATTTCAGATATTTTTATGCTAAATTATAGCTTTTTTTCCCAACTATATTGGCCAACAATAGGAAATTTGAGTTGTTTCTTTAGCTAATAGTGTTCTTTTTAAACTTGAAAATTACTTTTTAAATAGCCATTTGTTTTATGCTTACTATGAATATTTTAATTTAATTTAGACTTTATCCTGGCATTTTCCTTTTTTGGTTTGTGTTTTATAATTTAGTCAAATTTTGGTTTAGCTAATCTTCATTTGACGTCTTTTTTTCTTTTAGCCACCCTTCCTTTTTTTTTGGCTAACAGCAACCACACCACTCTGTTTGTGCTAGCAGTGGTTTCCGAGATCCAGTGAGTGACTTGTGTCCAAGTGCCACAACCGGTCAATGACAAGTGAATGTTTTTATTAGCATCTGATGGTTAGCTAAAGATAAACCACTCAAAATTGCCTGATATGCGACATGGACAGTGAATGTGATTCTTCCTGACACGGCGCCATCACGAGCCTGTAACCACTGAAGGCACTTCCTGCTGTGGCTGTGACACATCTCACGCCCACTCACATTCTGATGCGGTCCGTCAGTGACATGTGGATTCAGATGGTAGTAAAAAGTACGGGAATGGCACTTAAGAGTCCAGGGAGAGTTTCCTCTGCCTCCTGTGGTTGCCCTCAGCGTCTCTGTCCACGTCAATAACACTTTTGACGTTTTCAATCACTGTCGCTCACCCTGCTAACGACAGGAAATCGCGCTAATGGACAGATCAAAGTTGAACACTGTGCTGCTCTCTGAAGAGTAAAGGTTGTAATTGGAACAGTGGTTAGGCGAACTTCTACACATATACACATAAATGGTAAAATGCTGAAAGTCCAGTTTGTCCAGTCTTATTCATGGCAAAAGTTTTAATTTGCTTCAAGCTGAAAAATGTAGAGAAAATGATTTATGGCATGTAAGTTGCTACAGTTGCAGTTTGGTAGGTTCAAGGCTGTGTGTCCTTGACCATCCAATCAAATCCCTCAGAACACAACTGTAACAGTGCACTAGCTAAAGGGCCTTCATATGCCAGTTGGATTCCAAATCTAAATCTGATTGGTTAAAGAAACAATGTCATTGTCATTTATTTCAGGCTCCTAGTACCTACTGATTCTGATATTTTAGCCTAATTTTTTCGTCTACATTTAGGGAAATTATTGAGGTATTTATTGGGCTAACTCAAGGATCTCAACTTGGCTACTTTGTTCTTCCATAGCTGGGCTAATTTTGCGTTAAGAAAAAAAAATCTGCTCTTCTTGCAAAATTGATTTGACCTATAGCTTCAGACCTAACAATTCTTCTGGGTAGGAACTGAAGTGTTAGTCAAGTGGAAATTTTAATTGGGTTCCTGATGGTGCCAGACAAAGAGCCAGGTGACCAACTATGTTGTTAAAGGTTCTCAGGAGACCGTGCCTGCTCTCAAACAAATGCATGAACTGAAGGTACAATTAAAGTCCCGTCCCTTAAATGCAGTCAGGTTCAGAGAAATGATGGACTCACAATATTACACAAAAGAAGAAAAGAAGAACAGCCGGGCAGCGTGGCCTCAATAATCTTCAACAAGACCTGGTTTCAAATGTTTGAGTTTCAAATGGGTGTCTTTTTGTCAGCGCTATAATAAATGACCCTCATTTATTATAGAGTTGGGATGAATAAATCAGAGTTGACGTTACGTAACTCTGTAGATAAAGAATGTATACGTGTTCTAATGGTTCACCCTCCCCCCCCCCACACACACACACACAATGGTTTTTAATGCACGTGTGGTGCATAAGAAATGATCACGCAACCGTATTCAGTGACCAACCCCAGGGTTCTGACCACACATGGACATCACAGCATCCTAACACTGACCCCAGCGTTGCCCAAAAATGCTTTGCTCCCTGAAAAGATAAAGAATGTATACGTGTTCTTATGGTTCCCCCTCCCCCCCCCCACACACACACACACAATGGTTTTTAATGCACGTGTGGTGCATAAGAAATGATCACGCAACCGTATTCAGTGACCAACCCCAGGGTTCTGACCACACATGGACATCACAGCATCCTAACACTGACCCCAGCGTTGCCCAAAAATGCTTTGCTCCCTGAAAACCCCCCATAAAAGTCCAGTTGATGTTTATCGAGCCAGGACAAAAGAGCTGGAGGTTAAAGAAGCAGTAGTAAAAAATAACCGATGGAGAGGGGAGGACGATAAGAGTGGAGTTATTTCCTTTTCCTGAGGTCACGACCAAATATGGTCACAGAGCTGGAAATAGGCTTTTTCCAGTTCGTGGGTTGAGATGCATCTCTGTGTTTGTATCCTAGTCTTAGCTGTACTGCCATACTTAAGACAAAGATTGTTGTTGTGAAGACGGCGTCTTCTTGTGGGGACATTTTGCAGGTCTCTACCAAGTGATTTTTTTTAGTAAGAATTAGAACAGATTAGAATATTGAGGTGAGGATTAGGATTAGTCAGATATTTTTAAAGATTAAGTTTGGGGTCAAAACACAAAAACTTTTACTCTGGTAAAACTGTCCACCCTGATCTGTGTCTCCTTTACCGGGGATACAGCTTTTTCACAGAATGCACTAGAACACAGAGGAAAACGCCTGTAGGAAATGTTAGTGGGTGGAGAAACACAGGAAAGTACTTGTATTTACTGCTGTGTGGTTATAAACAAAACAAATGTTGGACACCCTGAGAGTGGGGTAAAAAAACAAACAATCTGTCTTTTCTTTAAGCCTGTAAAAAAAAACCTTGGGAAGCTTTAAGACTTATTTATTTATCATATTATATAAAAAAACATATATTATATGTCAATAAAGGATCTGTTATAAGTTGCTAAAAAAATAGTTAAAGATATGCAGGAACCTAACCAAAAAAAATTAATTAAATATACTCTTGGTTCTCGACCATAATAAACTCATCCTTGTACAACATTTTGCTCAGTGGCCACATGTTTGGACACATGTCCCACACAAACCGCTCAGACACACGGATGTGCTCTAACTGCGACATTTCTCCCCAGTGACAGTTTTGTTCTTCAGGTCTCAGATCTCAAACGTGTGTGTGACGTAACACTAAGCCCCGGCTGTGCCCACAGTCTGCACAGCTGGTCTTCTCAATATTCGAGATTACAATACGTCACCGCTGCACTCTCAGCCCACCCTGCCTCCACCTTCTCACCCTTTGGGGACACACACAATCACACACTCGCTCATTTACGGTGGTCACATGACACAATCCCAGCACGGTGACATCACTGTGTCTCTACCTCTCTGTCAGTCAGGATCTATATCTTTACATCTTTTTTGTTATTCTTTGCACAAATCTCCATTTTTTATTAATACTCCACCCTCCCCCTCCCCCTCCCCTCCGACCCCCACCGTTCCTGCTTCTGCCTCCCTCTCTCCTACAGCTGGCATGTAGCTCTGCCAGAACACAGCAAACCACTGGCCAGCTGTTGAGCTTTTCTCAGAGCTACTAGTACCAAAACATAAAACATCTCAAATTAGTGGTGGGATGCACTGAACAAAATAACGACAGTAATTAGAGACTTTGTAATTGAATAAACGGAATAATTATTTCTTTTTACCAAATTCGACCCATTGAGGAAGTTCTTAGTTTTGAATTAAAAATTTTGGATGACTAAATTAAAAAAAAATAGACATAAGAGTGAACGTAAAAAAAAAACAAAAAAATGTGGATTAATCATGATTACTGTTATAGTGATAACCTTAATCATGATTAATCATGATGTTCCACCGATAATATTATATATATATATATATATATATATAATATTATACATAATGATGTTCCAAGTGCCTTCTGCTTCCATCTGTATTCCTTTATTTCAACAAATGACTCTGCCCTGTATTTGAATTGGGTCAGAACAAGCCTTCAGGTTTGCTGATAAGGTTAAAGCAGAAATACACTGTGAGGAGACGGCGGAGACACAGGACGAGGAGGGCAAGTGGAAAAATGGTGCAGAGGTGAGAAAAGTAGAGGGAGAGAAAGAGAGGTGGTGAACGAGTGAGAGGAAAACTGTGAGAAACGCACACACAAGAACCAGAACTGGGGAGAAGGAAGAGCAGAGACAAAAAAAAAAAAAAATCTTAAAGTCATAAAAAAGGAGTGCATCCTTTAAAGAGTCACTTGAATTTCAGTTTAGCTGTAGAAGTGCTACGACAGAGGATATGACCACACCACAGAACCAGCCATGACATTTTTACTGCACATCTTTGAAGGATATTTATCTGCATAATCCAACACAAGCCTTACTGCAAATCTCAAATTCTGATTATTTGTGTGTAGAAAGTATAAAAAAAAACATTATTTCACCCTCGCACATGATTTTCTGAATACAGAAATGCCACCTCTCAAAATTGCAAATAAAAACCAGTTAAAAAACAAACACAGATTTTTCAATGTTTTTGATAGATTTTGCTGAGCCTTTTTACTGAGACCGAGTTTAACTTTTTGCTATCACTGGTCTGTCGTGAAAGTATGCAATATATAATAATATGTGGGACGTCAGTTAATGATCACTGCTTATGGTACTGTATCTTTGAAAAAAAATTTTTTTTTTCAATTTTGTTAGTTTCTAGACTCATAAAGCCATAAAGTAGAGAAAACAAAATAATGTCTTTAAAGAGAATTCGTTTTCATTTCCTCGAAAATAAAGACAATCACACACACACACACACACACACAGATGCCGGCGAATGGTGTGTGTCCGTGGACTGTGGGAGTTGTTTGTTAGTGGTATTTGTCTGGTCTAATCAGTGTGTGTGTGTGTGTGTGTGTGTGTGTGTGTGTGTGTGTGCTGCACCCATCATCATTATACGGAGTACTACAGTGCATACAAACACAGATAAATCCAACACCAACTATCACCATCAGGATTAGACCCCGCCCCCCACTGTGTGTGTGTCCCTGTGTGTGTGTGTGTGTGTGTGTGTCTTTCTTGGAGATTACAGCGTCATCTCCGCTCTCTTTGTTGTTATTGGTCTTTTCGTCATCATGAGAATCGTGACTCTCAAAGCATAACGTCACTGCAGTAGTACAGATGTGTGTAAATACGACCCTCTAATACTGCGAGAAAATAAATGGGACATTATTTTGAATGCTCGTGACTGTGTACAGTGTCTATGGAGTTTCAGGCGTGGAGGTATAGATTTTCTTTGTACTTCAAATGGTCCAGAATTCTGCTGCGTGGATTATAACAAAAACACCTTGGATTCACCTCATCACCCCTGCTCAGCTTAGGTCGCAGTTCAAAATCCTTCTTCTTGCATTCAAGACCATGTATAATCGTTCCCCTCCATAGTTGTCTGACCTCATTCATCTGACCCCTCCACCTCCTGCAGATCCTTCATCTTCTTCTTCTTCTTCTTCATCTTCTTCTTCTTTCTTCTTCTTCTTCTTCCTTCTTCTTCTTCTTCTTCTTCTTCCTCTTCTTCTTCTTCTTTCTTCTTCTTCTTCTTCTTCTTCTTTCTTCTTCTTCTTCATCTTCTTCTTCTTTCTTCTTCTTCTTCATCTTCTTCTTCTTTCTTCTTCTTCTTCTTCTTCTTCTTCCTCTTCTTCTTCTTCTTTCTTCTTCTTCTAATTTTTCATCGTCCGACTCACACAAAACTGACTCCAAATTTCAAATTGGAGGTCATTTCTTCTTCTCCTCATGCATCAACCTGACCACCAGCTTACTGATAATTGGCTGCTCGCATCTACAGTGTTCTTGTGTGCTATAAATGGTGTCTTTAAATATTTTATTTTTTTATATTTAATCTTTAACTACACAAATACAGAAATAATCCCACTCAGATTCAGATGCCACACACTGAAATCATACAGTAAATCCATATAAATCCAAAGTCGAAGTAATCAAAGGTTCCAGCTCCCGCTGACTGTCGACATCAACAGACAGGTCAGTAAGAGTGGGCAGGTGTGTTTGCGCCAGAGTGGCTAGGCTGAAATGTTGTGAAAAACTAGTGAATGAATCCCTATAAACCTACATCGGCCGGCGCTGATCCATGAAATCAAATGCACGATAATCTCCCAGGTTAGTGAGTTTTACTACACGTCGTCTACGGTTTGGTCGTTCAACCACCAGGCTGAGATTTACAGCAACGAGCTGAAAATCTTCCCACATCAGATGGGTGTTAATTCTGGAACACAGACACACCTGACTAGTTAAATGCGGAAGAGAAAAAAAGAAAACAAACTGTGGCTCCTGTTCTGGTCCGAGGCCACGTGTGTTCACTACATCCTGTACTCTTATCTGAAGAGAGCCCTTATGTTTGACATGTTGGCGCTGCTTCAACAGCGGCCTGTATGCTGAGGCCCAGATTAAGGAGTATAAGTCAACACAGGCAGCAACACAAACAAACAGCAGTGCGGTGCACAAGTGAAAGAAATGCTTGACTGAGTCAGACAGAAAAGAACTTGTATTCACTTTTTTGCAGCTATGAAATAATATAACATATATTATAATAACAAACAGTTGTTAAATGTTTCTTTAAATTGTAGTAAAAATGATACATTCCAACTTGAGTCTGCGTATCTGCTTACAGGATCATTGACCTAGCCTAAATCTTTCTGCCTTTATGTACGTTTGTAAAAAGACATAGCATTTTTGTTAAGAAATACAAGCAGTATTAGTAGGGGGCAGTATTGAGTTCTGTGTGTATTTATAGGCAGACTTCCAATTCGCAGACCATAACAAACATGGTGACGTGAAGAAGGTTTTCAATCGTGTTCTTCTTTATGAGTCACGTGGACAAATATGCACAACACTGCCCCCATCATTTCCAGTGGCACTGCGCCGAGCTTGTCAAAATGACCCAAATTACACTCGTAACAAACGTAGAGGATGGACGAAAGCTACGACATGCACACTTAGCACTGAGCATAACCTAACACTGTGAGTGACACTGAGTCAATTGACCATGAAGCAGATATATTTACAAAGCAGTAGAACAGCACTGACCTGGCAGAGCTGTAAAAGAGCCACGGCTAATAAGTGAACATGGACAAAGTGAATAGTCAGACGGTGTATCCAAATATAACCGTTAGCAAATATATTTATTTCTAATTGTAACTTCTCAGTGACGTTAATCTCATAATTTGTTTTTTTTTTTTTGTTTTTTTTACCCGGCAGAAGGGACAAACAGCAGCGCCGCTTTCCAGTGAACTGAAGTGAAACCCTGTTCTAGTCGACTTCTCCCTCTTCCTGTTTGCACTGTACTCCAGCTGCATGCCCAGCACAGCTGCTGTGAAATGACAGACTTTACACACCACAGATGTGGACACGCGCTGGCGTACACCGATGAGCACATTAAATTTAACTACGGCTTCATGCCTTTGGCTGCACCCACACTCCAAATCATTAGGTTAATGTTTTTCAGAGTAAAGTGTGAAATCTATAAATAGGTTTCTACATCATTACTCCTATGTAAGAAGGACTGAAGCGCCCTTTAACAGAGCTGTGCAACCTCGTGCTGGGATTAGAAGCCCAGCAGACTGCAGCTGAAGCTCTGCTACTATTTATATTTCACTTGAAATATAAATGTAGTAAAAGGAGTAGTAAAAAGGATGCTCCAGCTGTCCCCTGGCTCGGGCTCACACATCTGCCGGCGTATCCATGAATACTAAGAGGGGAAAATGATATCACAACAACAAGCCGTGGCCAGAGTGACTGCAGAGACTGAGGCTTACATCATTACCTGTCTCAGTGCCACAGCTCATCATGCTGCGCTTGTAAGGGCGGCACAAGTGTTAACGTGTTGCCACGGTGCCGCGTCGCTGTTGGGACACACGGGGCAGCCAGTCTGTCATGCCCTGACACAGGAGGGCGGCTAAACTCAAAGTGCAGAGTGAGTGGAATGTCAGGGTCCACTGAGCCCCCCGGGCAATTAGGGAAGGAAGTGGATATTCTACCAGGAATTTAACGTGTGTTTTCTGTGTGTGTGTGAGTGAGAGAGGGAGAGAAAGACAGAGAGACTAAATTGGGATTCTCAGTGGGAGTTCCACAGCTCATTTCCAGCCAAACAAGTAAGCAGTGACCGGAGGAGTTTGCACTGCTGAGGGCAAGAAGAAGTGACAAAATAGACGACTGTGTTTCCTGCTCACAGTTCCACAGCAGTGTGGCCACAGCCCACTTACTACCACACCAACGAGCAAACATGCACGCTAATCTTGTCCTCTGGGACAAGCCAGCCATACCAAATATTCCAGACAATATGAATCACGCCACCAAAGAGCAGCATTTAAAAACTTTTAGCATGCAGGGCGGTCAGGCCTTCGCTTTGATCCAGACTGAAATATCTCAACAACTGAGGAACGGATGGCCACAAGAATTTGACGCGACATTCTTGGTACCTAGACGCTTACAAACTTTTTGTGATGCTTTGACTTTTTCCAAAGGAAAACAATGGCACGTTGTTTTGTTCAAACTTCTAACTGAAGACTTCAAAGTAAAAATAATAATAATATCAGCTATAGCTAATACTAACTAAAATCGACTGCCTTCTAGGATTGCTAAAATATAGCTGTTAAAGGTAGACAAAAAACTAGCTCTATATTAGCAACAAACTTAGCATGACTAAAAGCGAGACCACAAATAGGAAAGAGGTCGTCACACGAGCGCTAAAAAACATAAGTTAAGCTAATAATATCTAGAGTGAAGTTACCTAGAAACTACAAAATAAACCAAGAATTAGCCTGAACAAAACAGCAAGATAGCTAAAGGTAAATTCAACTTATTTCAATGTCTTTTAAAAGTTACAATCTCTGTGATCTCATTATTTAAGTTTATTAAAGTTATGAGAGATACACCAACACGGTACTACCTAAAATATAAACAGTTCATACAACACTTCTGAGCTAAATGTTTACCAAAGATGATTTGTGTTTCATTAGCGTTTGTTTGATGCTGCTTCTCGTTAAACATCAAGTCGTGCGCAGAACACTTTTGATCTGACTTTCACTGATCTAAAATGAACACCCCTGCAAAACCTAAACGGTGTTTGGAAAGTTAAATGAGTTCATGGTGTTCAGGCACAAATTAAGACTCTGCTTCGCCCTTGCCACAAACACAGGAGGTACCGTGCTCTGAGTCAACAGCAACTGGAGCACACGGACATCGTGCACAAAGTAACTAGGTCATCCCGGGACATACTCTAGTCGTCTAGTCAACAAATTAAGTATTTCCATAGCGATTGGAGCGATGCCTCAACATGATTAAACACAGTCTCGTAATTTCTACAGTTTGAGACACTTATTTTGCGGTTTTGTAGCTACTAAACTTTTAAACCATTCTATTCAGAAAAACAGTTCTTAACACAACATTAAGAAAAGAAAGAAAACGAGTAAGACATTTGTCAAAGCCAAGTAAAAGAACACCCATGTAAAAGAAATCTGTCTCAGTCAGAGTGAAAAAAAAAACGCTGCTAACATTGGTAGAATGAATGGAGCAACACAGAACCCAAAGAACATGGTTCCCACAGATGGGAAGGTAGTTGAGTACTGTAGGAACGCCGTACTGCACGTTTTATAACTATCTGCAGAAGGAGAAAGCAGAAAGTTCAAAATAAAAAATATTTTCCATAAGAGACTTTTTAAAACACTTGGAACGCTTTAGGTTTTTAGATTCATCCTCTGTGTTCCTTGAAGTTCAGAGGAGTCGTATCGAGAAGTCCCTTCAAAGATCAAGCTACAGAAAGTTGCCTGAGTCCTAACCAAAGTTTCTGAGAGGCAGTAAACGAGGTCAAGTAGTGCATCTGCAGTGAAGTGAGGGCCCACTTAAACTGTTCTCTCTCTTTTAGAACTTTTCACTCAGCTCTAGGAGGTTATTTTATCTCTCACTCCTTTCCCCACAGCAAGAAGCATAATATAAAAAGGATATG
>NC_024314.1:21186326-21196217 GCF_000523025.1 Cynoglossus semilaevis | reverse complement strand
GAGATCGAACTGGAGTGAGCAAAGTGAAAGGAAACATACTGTACTTTGTCCGAGTTTCTGCTCTGCCACCTTTGATCTTGTCGACTTTACAGGCCCAATTTGGGCCAAACAGTTTGGAACCTGGACGTGCTTAGCCGGCATTTTCCTCATCCCTTGATGAGAGGTTGATGGTGTAATGTGGTAACAGAGCCTGTTTTATTGCAAGGGAAGGAAACCATTGAGTAAGTGGGGATTTATGGACAGTGAAAGGCCCATATCTCTCTTGGCTGGATTTCAAAAAGAAATTATTTTGCCATTGTAAAACAATAAAAGCAAAGTATTGATTGGAAAATAATCAAGGAAGCCATGGGTTTTTATATCTAAGTGGACTCATTTATGATTTCCTAACAGGCCCAAAGAACATCAGGAAGATATGTGTTGTTTTTTCATGGTTACAGTCCACGTTAGCATAAAACATGTAGAGAATAAACATATACAGTATAATACAAACAAATGTTTATGGCATATATGAACCTCATAATGGTCTAGAGATTGTATGATTTTCCAATGTGACAGAATACAATTCAAAATAGATACAAAATACAAGAAGCTGTAAATATAGGTTGCTAACAAGCATTAGCTTGTAAGTCATCAACTTTAGCAACATACTCTTTGACTACTATGTTCTATAACAACAAAAAATAAAATTGTATGCTAACCTTAAAATATTCAAAGCTAATAAGGCTAACAAGCAAGAACTGATCAATCGAACTCCTTTGCTACTTTTTCTATGTCGTACATGCTGTAAGATACAGCTGTTACAACTTTTGAAGACGCTAAGCTTATCTTAGATGTTAACATTTCTGGATGGATAACATTGTCTAGTTTTGGATTATGCTCACAAGGCTTGCACATTTTTCACCACAAAGCTACCGTGAGCTGCGTTTTCTGCTACTTTCTCTTGGTCTAATTTCATCCACAATATCCGAAAGTTCTTGTCTGACCTTCTGAGAAACCAAGTCATGATCAGCCGTGTTGTCTGTCTATAATCAGCACCATATGAATGACATTGCTAATTAGCTTAGCATTAATATTTTATTTGATCCTGAAAGATATATATGATCCCGCAGAGGAGCTGTGATACCCTTACACTCCCTGTGGTTTTGTTTATGTATTTAGCTGGAAACATGGGCAGAGACTATGGCACCTTATGTGATTATCCACAGTACCTTGAAGTGTGACACACCGTCTAGGTGTCCTGCAGCTCCAAGGCTGCAGACAGACCAAGGACACACCAGGTAATCAATTGTAGCCTCAATGAAATCCGTTCTGTCAAACTGTGTGAGTGTGCAAATTATGAAATGGCTACTGGGGATGGATTGTGCTGCCAAGTACTTTAGACAGGGTTTGGAGTCAGACCTTGAAATCAATCATCTCGGTTGAAAGAAGGGAGGTAAGTTAATTCCAGTCCTGACACAAATGGTAAACCCTGCTAAAGGATTTCAAGGATTTCCAGGCTTGACCTGATGTGTTTTTGTACCAGTCAGTTGGAAAAGTAATAGGTAGGGAAAAAAACCAAGACAACCACAAAATAACTTTGTATCTGGATGGACATTCAGGCTTCGAGGCTTTATTAGCGATCCCCACAGTCCCTGCAGATTCATTTCACTTCACTAGCTTGCTGTCTCTGCCGTGTCTCCATTCTCCCTCCTCTCTACTCTTTTTCTCTCTCTCTGCCCTCCACTATCTATCTATCTGAGCCAGTGCTTTCTGTTTTGCCCTGCAGCACAGTCACAAATTGACATGCCAGATTCTCCACTCGGACAATAAAACCCTGGGGACCGAGCATACACAGGGAGCTCTTTTATTTCCTCCAGCTTGTTTATCTTCATTAAAAGGTGCAATAGGTGGGTTTCCTCACAAAGGACCAGGGTCCCTCATTTAAAATCTGCTACCAAGCTGCTAGGTAACGAGGGGGGGGGGACTCCCCTGAGTCCAGAAGACGGATGAGAAGACCTGAGATTTCAGATTAGAGCTATGGTGCGTTCAGATAAGCACAAATGAATTCCAATAGTTCAACACGCTAATGGTCTAATGATTCACTCCAAGTTGGGAGATATTAGCATTTTAACACTCCTATATTTGTCCTTTATCTCTTACCACCACTGCATTAACTGCATTATTCATGTAATGGAGCATCAGCATCACGCACATACATGCTGTCTTGTAATAAGAATATGGATTTACTCTGTTAGGAGGGCATGACTATGCTTCTCAGACACACAGATACTTGCTCTCTCTCTATCTCTATCTCTCTCTCTCACACACACACACACACACGTGAAAACACTCCTTGTCTTTTCAGGTCAACTCTGTAGAGAGCACTCTGCGATAATGAGCTGCTCCACTTTCATGACAGATGGAAAATGTGCAGCTCGCCGAGCTCCGCTCCTCCCTTCCCATCTCCACTTCGCCCGAGTCGCCCAACCATCTACCTGTCGAACCCGGTTGCTGCCCTGCTAAAGCAGCATATCAAATGATGGGGATGAGCCAACAACGAGGAGGAGGAGGAGGAGGAGGAGGAGGAAGATTAGGAGGAAGAGTGTGAGGTGGAGTTGAGGCAGTGGAAAAAATGCCTCACGCTCTTCATCAATATTGCAGCCTTACCTGGTGAAAGCTAACACCAATTCCATCATGTCAGTGGAAGATCGGATCAGGTGCCTGAGCCTGACATGCCAACATTGTTGCCCGTACAAATGGTGACGCAGATCTCGCTGCATTATTAATGGTTTCTTTGAAGCAGGAGGAGAACTTTGAAGGGCTTGGAAAGGAGATGATGTTCGGGAGTCCAATGATCAACAAGTGGGTCATGTTCGTCCGAAAAGCTTAAGCGTCAGATCTGTGAGCAGCAGCTCCTCCTAGTGCAAATAGTGAGCGAGATTCTGACTGTTCAACTACACAAGGACACTTAAAGGAGAACAGAAAATTAATGCAAAAGTGCAGATGAATCTGAAGAGGTTCTGGACTGGAGCACGGGTCGTCACCGCGTACACACGACATAACTGTTTTAAATTTGCAGTAATGTTCTTGGAATTGTATTTTGAAAAACAATCCCTCTTGTCTTCTCAGTTTTTCGGTGCTCGACACAGTCACGGTTCGTTCACCCACCTGTACGACCTCAAGCTAACTTCAGTTAAAATTAGTCAAAAATAAATACAATAATTACATTATGCATGTCATAATTAAATAATATGTCATGCACTTTATTGTGTTTTGCTGTGTGTGTGTGTGTGTGAGAGAGAGAGAGGAGGTCACAGACACACACACACACACACACACATACCTCTGCCGCTGGTTCTTGGAAAAAGTGACTCGTCTAAATCTGTTCTGTGCCGCAAAAAAGGTCGGGGACCACGGCTTTAGGTAATGTTTTTCTCTCAGTTTATTTCTTGTGCGTAGCCATAGCTGAGAGTCAGTGTGTGTGTGTGTGTGTGTGTGTGTGTGAGTGTGTAACATGGTCTGACTGAGGTCAGCGTTTCCAGGCCACACCAAGGACTTTGACATCACTTTGGTTTCTATTATTCACGAGTGGCTTGACACTGTTACGAGCGTGCGTGTGCGTGTGCGCGCGTGCGTCTGCGTCTGCATCTGCGCCGTTCAAACTCTGAATGATCTTTGCAGCTGTGATATCAACGCCGTTGCATAATCCCACCAATACAACATTGCACATTGTGCACTGCTGTCACTCCACTGTAGAACAATCCACTGACTTTACAGGATGGAGTCTCATAAGTATTCTGCTGCATACCGGCAGCTGTGCTCTCAGATGAGGTCATCACTCAGGGGCGGGGCCACGAGACGAGCAGAGCCGAGCCGGAAAATGATGTCAGAGCCGGAGCCAGGATGAGCACGGAGCTGCTGGTGATGTTTGCATTGTTCCTGCTTAGGTCATGCTACAGTGCATGGAAGTAAACACAACTGTGGAACAATGTGTGTGTGTGTGTGTTGATTGTATATACAGTCGGTGTGTGTGTGTGTGTGAGCTGGTATTACTATCAGGTGAAGTGGGGTGAGTGTCGTCAGTGTTATCTCCAGAGCACAGCTTGTTTACCGCCGTGAACTCCACTCCAACTCCACTCCAGCCAAAATTGCAGAGAGGACATTTGCCTATTGACACAGCTCCAGGGCCTGGAGTCAGCGGGGGACATGAATATACATGAGCGCGATGCTGATGCTCCCCGCTCGCGTACGGGGAACAATTTCCGCCGATGCTAAATAAACAACAACAGTATTCATCAGGAACAGACGGTCCTTGTGGATCCTCTGATCCTCGTCGTTGAACTTGTTTGTCGATCATTTTCTGACTCTCTCTGAAGCACTTTTGTTCCGGCGTGTGGAGCTGTTCTCTGAGCAGAACCACTTATTCTGACATCAGTCTAATTAAATGGATTCATTCCCCCCATCAACGTAGTTCAGGCATGTCCACAGTCTGGCCTGGGTTTCAATTATCTGCTGAAAATGTTTCTGACTTCTGGCAGTTTTAGCATTCATGTGTTACTTTTAGCTATTTTCAAACTGAGTTGTAATTACAGCTTTTAGCAGATCAGCAATTCTAACCTACCGCTAGCCATTTTTAATTAATATTTAGTTATCTTTTAAATATTTTTTTTTAATTTTTGGCTTTTTATCTTAAGTAACTGCGTATTAGCCCAAATTGGATTATATAATGGAATATATAATGCTTTTTTTCTTTCACTTTTAACTATTTATTAGTTCATAATTAGTCATGATAGCTGCTTTCTAGCCACAGTGGCTAACATTAAGCCATTTCAAGCTTTTGACAAAATTTCAACTTTTATTAATTTACTTTCAGCTAAATTTCTGGGCTAATTTTTTTTTCACATGTATTATCTATGTTACAATAAAATACATTCAGCTAGCTTTAACAATTGTCCGACATTATTTTGGCTAATTTTAAGTTTTCTTCATCATCTCTAAAGAATTCAAGCTTTTGTTGGCCAGCATTTGATCACAGATTAAAACACATGTACCTGTGAAATCTTATTTATCTTAGTATATATACATTTGTCTGGAGCTGGTTGGATGATGGCACATAATAAATGATGACATCACTGCAGCCAGCAGGTTAATCTTCTGTAAATCTTTCCAAATAAACATTTCAAATATGATTATCCTATGATTGAGGCCAAACTGGGCTCCACAACACAGCAAAGAACATCAACTGTTCAGTCACTCCCCCCTCCCCCCCCAGTCAAATGTTTCTTCAGCCCCGTCGCACCTCTGCAGCGTCCGCCTGCAGGTCTGTGGCGATGCTGCGCACAGAGCTGTGCGCTGGCATCTGTGCGACCATGACATCACTCTCAGTCCCTGAATGATCTGCTCGGCACATGAAGATCACGTGACCTCCCGCCCACATTTAAGTAGCACCACTGCTGCTGCGCTGATCTGATCTGATGATGACATTTCACGGCGAGATGACGCCCCGCTACCGTCCAGCTGTGTGCTTTGTCTTAATCCCTGTGTGCAGTCAACTGGCGGATGAAGTCAGGTGTGTACGTGCAAAAGTGTAAGTGTGCCTCTTAAGCTACAAGTGTGTTTATCTTCCCTCGTATTGTGGCTGGTTTTTATGTTTCACCTTTTTGACCTCTAGCCAAAGCTGCTTTGAGCTCTTTGCTCTGACATCACCACAGTAATCATCACTGGGCACGGATTAGACCACTAGGTGAGTAACAGCAGGGGAGTTTACGCACAAATCACAGGCCTTCAGTCCTGCCCTGGCACAGGAGTGATTCTGGAAATCCACCCCAGGATGGGAGAAAATAATAATTCACAGCTTGGGGATCTTTACTCCAAAGTCTTTGTATAAACAACTTTTGCTTCGACAAACAAAAAAGTTCACGAGCATCGAGAATGAGCAAAAGGAAAGCTCCGTAAGTCTCTGGCTCAGCAGAATAAAAAATGCCAATCTCTCTTTGGCTTACGCATTCATTTTTTTGTGCTGGGTCGCTGCATGTGGATCTCAGAGATCATGACCTGAAGATGTGTGCAGTCAGACGTTCTATCCTTTGGAAGTCAGGCTCTCAGAAAAGTTTCAAGTAAAAAGGTTTGTCTAAAATCTTGGGCCAGAATATTCACCTAACTTCATTTAAGGCAAAACGGATTTCGATTGTTTAGCGACTGAATGTGAGTGCGAATGTTTGTCTCTGTATGTGGTCCTGCAATGGGATGGCGAGCTAGTCTAGTCTAGTGTGCCCCGCCCTCGCCTGTTGATACCTGGGATTGGCTCCAGCAACCCTCCAAAGGCGTAGGTAAGATACCTAAAGGTCCTGCAGTGTGGACGTAGCCTCAGACAAAGACTGTATGTTGACTGTCCTGGCTGTCTCCCAATGAGAGAGGATGCATATCATCATATCATGAAAAGCAGAATCAGACAGCCCTGACCACAGACTGATGAGCACCCTGAATCCCTCCATCAGCAGAAATTACCAGAACCCACTCACAAATTTGCAACAATTACTTTCCTCAGTTCCAAACAACTCAACCTGTCATCAAACACATAATTACACATTCCACTTTGTTCTGCACTTTCAAAAAGTGCATCACTTTTTTTTTTCTTTCTTAAATGGGACTTTACAACCTGTATTTAAGATCAACGTACATGTGAGTGTGTGTGTGTGTGAGACTCTTCCGCTCCCAGCTTGGGTTTCATGATACCTTGGAGCGGGGCCAAAGACGACAGTGGAAGTTTCCATCTGAAAACTCATCCTGTGTTAAGCAGCTAACAAGTCACAGGTGTCACCAGGATCTCCTGGACTGCACGGTTAAACCCCCTCACGTGGTTCAACAGAGGCAGCACTTCACTGAGGTGACCACTCGACTAATCTGACCTCACCTTTTAGCCTTCAGGATCAGAAAATAAACTATGTTTTAACATCTGCTTTTATTTTTATTTTTTTGGTAAAATATTCTCAAGGTATTAGTGAAAAAAAATTATCATTATCACTCATCAGTTCAATGCTGTTCTTTTACAATAACTATCCATAGATTATAAGAAGAAAAAAAACAGGTCTGGACGACAGTATGAGTACGATGCTGAATCTGATTGGTCAGCACTAAAAGCTAAATCGTCCACTTGGACCAATATAAATCCGACATGGTAAAGAATCATGGCGTCATGTTAATTCTGATGGTGCGACGCCGCTCATTGATCCAACTCGTCAGCCTCCACTCTCACATCAATTATCTTTCCTTCTGTCTTCGCGTTTCCATTTGACATCAAGAATTTGGCTTTAATACTATTTCAACACAGTGAGGTGTATTTTTCAAATGTCCAGTTTTAGTTCGACCAGGTCCACCGACACACACACACACACACCTCCCCTTCCCCACTGGTTGAAGGACTTCCCAGGTTGCAGTGTGGCTGACGTATTGTTGCATTAGCTGCTCGGTCGGACGGATTATTCAAATTCCTTCTGGGGCATCTTTGTCGTAGAGCACCACAGCTGGGAAGCCCCTCTCAGGAAACCCCTAAAACTTCCCCAGAACTTCCCCCAGCAGTGACACTACAGTCCCCACACCTTCAGTCTGAACCCGCCTGGCACTGGCACTGACTGCGGTCGAGGGGAGATAAAAATAACCCAACACCGTGCTGCAGTGGTCCTTTTGACATGGGTCTCCATGGAAACCAGCGATGACAGGTTGGGGAAGGGGTCAGAAGTTGTGTCTTGGGGGAATCATGTGACCTTGTGGATATTTAAAGGGGGCAAGGAATGGAGGGGGTGTGATGAAGTGGGAAAGGCAGCAGCAGAAGTGACGAGGAAAATCCCTTCACTGGCAGAGAGCATTGGTGGGGGGGGGGGGGGGGGGAGAGAAGGAGAGCTCTTTATTTCCACGTCTGCTCTCCACTGTCACTCACTCGGAAATATAAACATGCCCTTTGCAACTGAGCCAAAGTCATTATGTCATTAAGTCAGAAGAGCTTTACAGCGGGACATACGGCCGAAAATTGAGTTTTGCTTTTATTACGTGAGGGAAAGTCGGGGTTTCTTTTATTGTTGTTTTTTTTACATCGTCTTTTTACAGTAAGAGGCCAAAACATACTGCACTAAACTGAATTTTAGCAATATATCAGCCCAAAGAATTTGTAGAGGAGAGTTATAGTGGCATATAGCGCCAGTCCACTGACGCCTTCGCTGTAAAACAAACACTTCCATGGACAGTTCAGTAAAGTCTGACGGCTACAATTCACTCAAAGGTGTTTTATTTGCAGCAAAACCCATTTAAGAAATAATGTGTTTTATTTATTTTAAATATCGATACATAGTTTTGCCAACTTTTGCAATGTTTTTGGCTAAGGTTGAAACTATTTCTCCTCTTAATGTAAAAAAAGTGGAACAATTTTTTGTAGATTTGTCCAAAATACAAAACTCATGATATTAAAGAATTTGTTGCTGTTGTGTGTGGGTAAAGAGAGATACATTAGAATAAAAACTAAAGATAATAATAATAATAATAATAATAATAATAATAATAATAATAATAATAATAAGTGTAGGTGGAGCAGAAGGATTTCCAGCTCATGATATGACTAAGAAATGGAGCGCAGAGGGGAAACCCTCGACGGTCAGTGTCTGTCTTTAGTGTCCATTACTGCCCCCACCCCTGACTGTCCCCAGTGCTAACCCCTTACACACTGTTGCATACCTCTATGTCCCACATGAAGGGTATTTTCAGCCTGCCTGGGTGACCCCCTCACTGGGATAAAAATAAAAGAATCACATGCCTAAGTTGTGTAATACTCTCACCCTTCCACATCTAGGAGCTAAATGCTAACAACGCTAACACTGTTGCTACCACAGGCACAGATATTGATGAATACAAAATGTAATAACGACATGGTTTAAAACTACTTTGTGGAACTTTTATAGTCATAGTCACAAGCAGATGCTAATGCTAGCGTAGCCATAGGTCACTCATGGTTAATCATGATCAACCAACAACACAAACACCTGCACTTTGGGAAAGATAGGAAATAGCTCTATTTTATTCAGTTATATTATAGCTACTGCTTACAAACATAAAACAGAGGGACATGATGACAGATTCCTGCATACATGGGTCAGGGTTGACATTGCTGTGCCAAGACAGCCACAAATTCAGTCACAAGATATGCACTCCTGCCTCTAGTGGTGGTATAGTGGTGGTGCTGAAAATAACAGCATTCTGATTGTTGTACTTTAGGTTTATTTTACAATTTCTTTCCCAGAATCTCCGTCAAACCTGAGCCAAACTACAACTGAGGTTACGTTGAAGTCAGAGCAAAGATCAAACTGGGTCAGAACTGAGAAGTCCTTGCACTTCAAAGGCGGCAGCCGCGAATAATGCGAAAATAGATCCTGGTGTGTGTGACCAGAGGTGTGAATGACTGTGGAGGTTAAAGGTCCTCAAGGAGTGTAAATCTGTTTCTATATAAAATGTGTCCAAAAATGTTTGGGGTCAGATATTAGCAAGGGCAAAATCCCCTTGACATCTTTTAAGTTACTCTGAAAACTCCTGTTATGAGTTTGATTTCCTTTTTTTAAACTTACAATTTATAAAAAACAATGTTTTACTAAAATTGTAAATAAAATATTAATGTGACAAAAATATAACGTTAGATATACTCCAGCCAACTGTTAAAAAACATCAAACATTAGGAGATGTTGTATACTAAGCTGAAAGATTATTATGAAAACACTAAATATTTAAAATACCAAAAAGATAGAAAGAAATGAAACAAAAAAAGCATAGAAACTTGGTCGACGGGTCTCCGGACCGGGTCTTCCCCCCGGAAGACACACTTTGGTCGACATTTGGTCGAAACTTGGTCGACGGGTCTCCGGACCGGGTCTT
>NC_024314.1:21182241-21182638 GCF_000523025.1 Cynoglossus semilaevis | reverse complement strand
CCGGGTCTCAACCCCGGAAGACCCACTTGGTCGACATTTGGTCGGAACTTGGTCGACGGGTCTTCGGACCGGGTCTTAACCCCGGAAGACCCACTTGGTCGACATTTGGTCAAACCTTGGTCGACGGGTCTTCGGACCGGGTCTCAACCCCGGAAGTCCCACTTGGTCGACAAATGGTCGAAACTTGGTCGAAACTTGGTCGACGGGTGTTCGGAGTATTTTCCCCCGTAACATACTTGGTCGACATTTGTTCAAAACTTGGTTGACGGATCTTTGGAGTATCTTCCTCCTGAAGATACTGCGTCGACATTTGGTCGAAACTTGGTCGACGGGTGTTTGGACCGGGTCTCAACCCCGGAAGACCCACTTGGTCGACATTTGGTCGAAACTTGGTCGA
>NC_024314.1:21173561-21175668 GCF_000523025.1 Cynoglossus semilaevis | reverse complement strand
ATTTGGTCGAAACTTGGTCGACGGGTCTCCTGACAGGGTCTTCCCCCCGGATGACACAGTTTGATCGACTTTGGTCGAAAGTTGGTCGACATTTGGTCGAAACTTGGTCGACATGTGGTCGAAACTTGGTAGAAACTTGGTCGACGGGCCTCCTGACCGGGGCTTCCCCCCGGAAGACACACTTTGATGGACATTTGGTCGAAACCTGGTCAATATTTTGTCGAAACTTGGTCGACATGTGGTCGAAACTTGGCCAATATTTTGTCGAAACTTGTTCGACGGGTCTCCTGACCGGGTCTTTCCCCCGGAAGACACACTTTGATGGACATTTGGTCGAAACTTGGTAGAAACTTGGTCGACGGGTCGTCGGACCGGGTCTCAAACCCGGAAGACCTACTTGGTCGACATTTAGTCGAAACTTGGTCGACATTTAGTCGAAACTTGGTCGACATGTGGTCGAAACTTGGCCAATATTTTGTCGAAACTTGGTCGACGGGCCTCCGGACCGGGTCTTCCCCCGGATGGCACACTTTGGGCGACATTTGGTCGAACCTTGGTCGACGGGTCGCCGGACCGGGTCTTCCCCCCGGATGACACACTGCGGGCGACACTTGACCGAAACTTGGGCGACGGGTCTCCGGACCGGGGCTTCCCCCCGGAAGACCCACTTCGTCGACATTTGGTCGAAACTTGGTAGAAACTTGGTCGACGGGGCTCCGGACCGGGTCTTCCTCCCAGAAGACACACTTGTGTCGACATTTGGTCGAACCTTGGTCGACGGGTCGCCGGACCGGGTCTTCCCCCCCGAAGACAAACTTTGGTCGACATTTAGTCGAAACTTGGTCGATATTTGGTCGAAACTTGGTCGACAGGTCTCCGGACCGGGGCTTCCCCCCGGAAGACACACTTTGATGGACATTTGGTCGAAACTTGGACGATATTTGGTCGAAACTTGGGCGACGGGTCTCCGGACCGGGTCGTCCTCCCGGAAAACCGACTTTGGTCGACATTTAGTCGAAACTTGGTCGACGGGTTTTCGGACCGGGTCTCAACCCCGGAAGACCCACTTTGGTCGACATTTGGTCGAAACTTGGCCAATATTTTGTCGAAACTTGTTCGACGGGTCTCCTGACAGGGTCTTCCCCCCGGATGACACACCTTGGTCGACATTTCGTCGAAACTTGGTCGATACGTGGTCGACGGGTCTTCGGACCAGGTCTCAACCCCGGAAGACCCACTTCGTCGACATTTGGTCGAAACCTGGTCAATATTTTGTCGAAACTTGTTCGACGGGTCTCCTGACCGGGTCTTCCCCACGGAAGATACACAACAATTTCCTCAAAAATGGCATATGCTAGAGTTGTGTGTGTCTTGAAAAAAAAGAGAAGAAATTCCTGTGCTGTGATGCTGAGTGTAGAATTCATAAGTGCTGTAAACATCTCTACCCTTCAGCTCAAAGACCAGGGTTAATAAATATGCATCAAACACATCCAAACAACTTATATTTATTCATGTGCTCAAGCACAGCCTACACCACCAACTCTATTCACTTGCGATCCAAAACGAATAAATTAGACCTCAGCCTGGATATTCATCAGGAACAGAAGTATGGATTTATTGGAATGAATGGATGTGAACCACGGGCTGGAGATGGAGTCTCTGGCTCCGATCCATTTGGATGCGGACCAGGTCAAAGTGTAACAATGGGCGTAAACCAAGGTGTGCTTGACTAATGAGTTACCATAGCTAAAGCTACTGCCTCCTGTTTTGTTAAGCTAATGGACTGTGGAGTGTGGCTCCAACCTGCGATATTGTCCTGTCGCCTCATTTCCTTCTTCAACTCTGCCAGCGTTCACTCTCAGTGGACTAGAAGTTTCTGAATCCATAAAGTCCAGCTTCAGTAACTTTTTCCAATTTAAGTCCATGCGAGGTCTCGAAACTTCGTACACGACCCCAAGTCTAGCTAAGTCTGTGATCTGGTCCAAGTCAAGTCTCGAGTCATCAATGTCAAGTCAAATCAGAAATCCAGCAACTCACACAACAGACGTGTTCTGACCTCCAATCCACAACAATAAATATATATATATATATATATATATATATGTAT
>NC_024314.1:21140828-21173537 GCF_000523025.1 Cynoglossus semilaevis | reverse complement strand
ATATATAGTAATGTGTTATTTTAAGGAAAGCTAGCTTGAGCCGTGGATTAATAATATTAAGTCAAAAATCATAGCTTAAAGCCAGCAATACACAAAAAAAAATCTAAATGGTAATAAAGGAATAAAAAATGGCGGCAAAGGACAGAGACTGAATCTTAGTCATCGTTTACACACATCAGTGTTTCTAGGAATCTCCAATGACAGCAGCAGCAGCAGCAGCAGCAGCATGACCTTTACTGACGCTGTGGTGCCATTTTCACGAGCTGTGTGTGAAAAGGTTAGCGTCACTACATCAGAGCGGATACTACAGTGTTGGAGAGCAGATTAATGATAATGAAAAAAGGCTTTAAAAAAGTTCACTTTATTGTACTTTTCTTCCCCTTTATAACTCTCTTATACGGAAAACAAAAATGTCAAACTACTGGCCTCACAATATCTTTACGACGATGAGAGAGACAACTCTGAATTCAAGTCAGAAAATTCAAGCAAAGGCTACAGTAAAAGACATACTGCTATAGATTAGCCAATTAAACATTAGCCTGATAATTAAATTAAATAATGTCAGAAATACCAAACATTGAGCAAAAACTTTGCCTGAAATAAAATAACCAAACCAAGTCAATAGCCAAGAGTTAGCCAATTAAAAGATATCCAAGTTATGTACAATGCAAGCTTCATAGATGCTAATAGTTAGCTTAGAAGATATCTTAAATTACACCAGATTAGCAATAGATAGCCAAAATGTTGGTACAAATAAACCAAACTTTATTATGTACCAAAAGGGAGTATTAGATAATCCAGAATGCTTACAAAAATATAACAAAGTAGCTAACAATTAGCTTAGACGATAGCTTAAATCAGACCGAACATGCCAAAGATCGCTAAGACAGTGATGCAAATGGAAGAAAAACAGCTTTCAATTAAAACACTTCAATAAAAGGTAAAGGATAGCAAAAGGTTGCAAAATGGCTAAACGTTAGCCTGAAATTTTACAGTTGCCCAGTAAATGTTAATATGTGTCTTTGTCAGTAGGAAAAGGCTCATCATTTCCTGACCTCATGAAATATAATTAGTTTTAAAGACATTTTTCCATATTGCTGTCAGCAGTAACTGCTAATACTGCAGTACCTTTGAAGTATTTTTATTACAGTAGTAAAAATAAACAATACCACATTATCTCCAGAGAGAGAGAGAGAGAGGGGGGGGGGATCAGGAGAGAAGAGCTAACGTCATGTAAAAATGAGAATCCATGAATAAATAATGGAAATTGATTTACATGCCGTCAATGGGAATTGTATACAAGAAAAAATGCGATATTGTGGCGGTTTGGCTGGTTAATGGATTTGACTTTGCTTTTAATGCAGGAAAAACACAAAGTACGCGCGAATAAACGCTTCAACAATGATCCTCGTGTACCGACTATACGACACTTCATCCTCGCGCTGCTCATTCAGCAGTAACTGAAAACCCTTCTGTTGTAATGTATCGGATGATTTATCTGCATTAGTCCTGCTACATTTAACATATTAACTCGTGAACATGTGAGCAATCAACGACACTCGGCTCTCGTGCACGTTACACCTTCTCATCTGTGACGATAACAATCCTCCGAAAACCATGGCACAATTCTATGAACGACGCAGCAACACATCACTGACTAAAATCTAAATGAATGAAGCAAATAAGTGGGTATTTTGGGCTGGTAAAAAAAAAATAAAAACATGTTCAATCCATGTTTTCTACAGCGCCCCCTATTATAGTATTTAAGTATTGCTTCACAAATTGAACATTATCTAAAACTCTGTACATTCCAAAAACTGAAATGCTCATTAAAACCAGAAATATAATAACAAATTTGATTTTTGTTTTTGCCCTCTCTAAATCAAACAAATAAATATGTAAAAAATTGTAATTAAATAAATTTGACCTGCGATGCTTCTGGAGTTAGCTAGGAACAAATAAGCTAGCTGGCACACAAATCTCTCAAAGATGACAGTTAGCCCAGGAGTTAGGTTCACTAAAAAATTAATTACATTCTACTATGAACACCACATATATGGCACACACACACACACACACACACACACACACATAACCTCCCTTGTTAACCACGGACCAGTGTCAGCCAACTGGTCACCGTGGCATCATCTCCTCTGCTCTTCTGATTGGTCAGTGGAACCTGCAGTGGCCCCTAAGGAACGACGATGTTGTACAGACAAGTCGGCTGCTAAGAGACCGACTTACATAATGCAGCAGTGTGTGTGTGTTCTCATAGCATCTTCATCAACACACCTGAGACGCTAACACGAAGGAAGACGTGGGGGAAAAAAACTCTCCTTTATCCTTGTAATTCAGTGTTTTTTCTTTCCTGCTTCTCTTCAGTTTCTTAGTCAATACTCCAGGACACTTACATCAGCCGCCACTAGGTTTTACTTCATTAAGAAAAAAGAACAGCTCAATGATGTTCTTTTCATAGCCCCGGGGCAGAGAATGACAATTGGAAAATTTCAATGAAACTGAATAAATCATCACTCACGTAACAACACCCCGGCTAATAAAATATTCATCACGGTACAGATTTACCAACAATGTCATTTTATTTAAGCTAGTCTTAGTCAAAAAAACACAGAAAAAAGCTAAAAAAAAAATTCCACAAATATGGTTAAAGAGATAAATTCAGTTTTCCCAACATTTTGAATTCTGATGCAATGTCAATTTCCCAGAAGCAAAGGGACTATGATGTAAAATATATAGCAAATTACAGCTATCTAGTCGGGTTAGCCAATTAAGGCTGGTTAAGGTTAGCAATAAAAACATTTTAAAGAGATTTTTATGTTCAAAGACCAAGTGAATCCAGTCTTTAGATGAAGTGAAGGTTTTCAGCAGCGTGGTATGAAAACCAATGTGGGATTTAGGGAATCGAACCCCCAACCTTCTGTCTAGTCTGCCACTCATACACGTAACCATTGACCACTGTTCCAGTTTCACGCAGTAAGTATAGAAAATGATTTTGAGGTCTGATGATTTCCTCTTGTTGGAGGTCAGAGAGGTCAGAGACATATTTACCTTCACACCAAGAGCACATTTGAACAGACGATTATCTCAATTACTGTTATTAAAATGTGCACCTGGAAGTTAATGAGGGCATTGAGCCGAGATTAAAGGGTGACGACGCCGACGACAGGTATGAGTCAGGTCAAAAATCCAACAACTATTGCACTGCAGCGACCAGAATTTAAAAAAAAAATGTAATTGAATTAAAATTAATATTTGTTTTTTCTGACTAGGAAGCTGCAGAACACTGTCTCTTTTTTTTTTTGTCTTTTCTTGATTTCCTTCCATCCTCTCTGGCATTTCCCATTCGTCTACATCCAAACAAACCTGTCGGGGCTGCAATTATGGGGAGAGAAGCGTGTATTTATAGACAGGCGAGAAGCAGCGGCTGGTTGTGGCGGTTAAATTTAACACGCCGTGATGTCAACACGTGGCCGCTACGTTTCCATGGTTTTCTCTCCGAGACAGGGTTGGGGGGGGGCTCCTTATCAGTGTGGCACAGAGACAGATGAGGCAGGGAGAGAGAGAGAGAGAGAGAGAGAGAGATGGACAGAGACGGACCCATGGGGCAGTGGAAAATAGAGATTAAACTTATTTTTAGTTTGCTTTAAAACAGGAAACAAATAGTGTCTGGACATAATGGACAGGCAGCAGAGTAGGACACTGCTGCTCTGTGTGGACCCAGTGTCGTGTAGTGACCTTGAGTCCCTTTGTCATCCCTCACACCGACTCACACTCCCCTCCTCTCTGTCTTCTAAGGTTATCTCAGATGCTGTCCACTGTCTGATAAAGGCTACAGGCTGCAGGACGGTCGTCCCTCCGTCTCCGTCCTACCTGTCCATCACCTCACTGCCGTCCCAGGAAGTGACCTTTAACTTCATTACTGAGACCAGTCCAGAATTGGAATGTTGGATATTTTATTTATATGAATATAAATTACCAAAAAATAAATAATAGACTACCAAAATACTGGTCAAAAATACCAGAATATTTTAAATTTGTGTACTGATTGACTGAAATACCTACCAGGATACTGCAAAACTAATGACCAAAATACTGCAGAGATCACGTTTGAATACAGCATCAGTATTATCAGAATATTATAAAGTATATCTAAATATTGCAATAGTATTCACTAAAATACTGCACAGATCAAAATGTATTATTGAAAAAATATTTACAAAAATGTTGTATATTTTATTTATTTTGTGCCAGAATATTTCAAAGTAAATTTAAATATTGCAAAAAAAAACACTAAGAAAACGACTATTTCTTGTGGATTGTCCAAAAAACATGGACTAAATTTGAATATTGCAACAGTGATAAGTTAGATGTATGTATGGCGTGCCTGCACACATTTATTTACACATATGTATGTGTGCGTCAAACCACAGTAACAGTCCAACTACAACAGACCGCCGCAGGTGAAATATGCTGATATAATAGGAAACTATGATGAAAACTCATTTCCGACTAACAAGGGCGTAAGTTGACGTCCACCAGTAGGTGTCCTCGCTCCTGACAGGAGCAGAAGCCTTATGTTTTCCATAATTCCCTGCTGACAGAGCCCAGGATTCCCAGCCAAGGCTGTGTTATCAGCAGTGGTTCAGATGCTGGTTTGGATTTAAGTGGAGTGGGCCGTAAACTCACCAGTGGAATTATGGAGAGGGAGTGAGTGAAGCCGGAGTGAACTTCAGAGAGGAGTCAAGAGGGGGAAAAGTCCGGGAGCAATTAGCTAAAGCTTCTTAGCCCAACTGGTTTCATTAGCAGAGCGGATAAAGAGGATAAAGAGCATCAGTGCTGAAGATGCTACGGCTGAAGGAGGCGAGGAGTTAGGAGGAATCAGAGGATGAAGGACTGTTTATATTTAATGTCTTTTCATGTTGAAAGTATCATAGAGTCAATAATGGACCAAAAAGACAGACAACTTTATACCATACACACTGAGATTTCCCTTTCAACTGTGTTACATTAATCACAGCTACTACTATTAAGCTATTTTGGCAGTTTAGATGGATTTTTGTAAATATTTTGCTTTTTTTTTTTTGCTATTTTGTAAGTAAATGTTAGCATATTTTGCCAATATTTAGCAATTTCTTCGTCTTCTAAATTTGATGCTGTAAATTGTTAGCAGTTGGAGCTAATTTTGAAAAATATATTTTAATATTTTACATACAGATATATATATATTACATGTATTTCATGCCCAAAATATTTGTTATTGTATTTTGATAAATATTATTTGCTATAATTTTCTAGCAATGCTAGCTAACCGACTATGTTTCTATTTTCAGGCTTTTTGCGCAAAAATAGTGTGTTTTTTTTATCATAGTCTTAGACAATTCTTTCTAAAGTTGTTTGTATATAATTTTCATTCAACCTTTTCTCCTCTCAGTATTAAAGTGTGGAGAACCTCAAGGTCATTTGCAGCTAGATTAAACACCTTCAGTCGCTGAAACTTTTGCTATTTTTCTCATCACATGTACCTCGTTTGGAAAAGAGCGTTGATGCTCCTGCCGTAGCAGTTTCAATTCCATCAGAAAATACTTAACCTTGATTATGCATGCAGGCCCAGCTCTTGCTCCCCGTGAGAGACAATAGGGCAAATATCAAGGGCATTTATCTTCAAGCCCCCGAGTTCCATGTACTGCAGCAAAAATAGATCCCCTCTTTTCTCCTGCTGAGTTTTTGCCTCTTCAAAGTGAATCTAGCCTACGTAAATGCTGTTCTATAAATAAGCTGTATCGCTGGGAGGTGCGGGGGGGTTGAGGGGGAGGGAAGAGTATAAAAGACAGCAGAAGGCTGGGGGCTGGAAAAGTTGAATGAAAACAGTTGAGCGGCAAAAGCACGGAAGCATCTATTTGTGGAGGTTCATGAATAATCCACTTATGTATTCACAAGAATGATTCACTTATTCACTGACCTTTGGCTTGGCAACACACACACACACACACACGCAACACAAATGCATGCACACACTCACGGAGAAAAGTACAAAGAAATTTAGACAAGCTAATACTGAGACAGAGACCTCTGAATCACACCTGTCCAAAGTCTGGCCCGGGGTCCAAGTGAGGGACGCCAACACGTTCTATATATTATTTATAGATCTAATTTATTATTTATTTTTGTCGTCCACGTGGTAATTTTTGTCACTCTAAATCAGTGGTTCTCAAACTGTGGTATGTGTACCACCAGTGGTACACAAGCGCTCTCTAGTGGTTCATGAGGATTGTGGTACGTGTACCACCAGTGGTACATTAGTGCTCTCTACTGGTACGTGGGGAAAATTCATATTTTCAAATTTTGACATTTTCAACTGAATAAATCTGAGACATACCATGTACAATTAATACAACATTTAATCATCAACATCTTTATAGACATCTCTCCTGTGGTGGAAGCTAACAGTGAAGGCCTCTGCTGCTGTTATCTAATGTTGGTCATCATGGTGGTACTCAGAGAGATCAATGTTTTCTCAGGTGGTACAGAGGGTAAAAAGTTGGAGAACCACTGGTCTAAATAATTCCAGTGTAATGTAGTGAATTTGTATGAAATCAAATGATGGTCCGACTGCATCATCAGGCCACATTATTGACTCTGTTTCCCAGAAAAAAAAGCCTTTAGCCTCCCTGCCCTGAGGCGTCCTTAATTAAACATGGTATAGTGAAGGCAAATGAGTTCTGGTCAGAGTGTATTATTCAACAGCGTCCACGTCATGGGTCCAACCTGACAGGTAAGACAAGGAATTTCTCTGAGGTGGAACTTTGTCTCCCTGCTCCCACACAGAACAGTGCACCGAGCCAAACAGGGCTGTTGTTAACGTCGGTGGATAATTGAGCTGATGAGGCTGACATTTGGAGCTCGGAGACCAGGGTGTGGTGAGAGGAGCAGGGACGTGAGGCCGAAAGACATGTAATTACTTTGTGTCTTAAAGGAGGAGGAGGAGGAGAAAGAAGAAGAGAGGGAGTCAGAGACCTGGCTAACTGCAGCCAACATCATGGCCCTGTTAGGAATACAGTAAACCCTTGTTTTTCGCGGGGGTTACGTTCCAAAAAGAACCCGTGATAGGCAAAATCCGTAGTAGAAATCTTTTTTTTTTACAATTAAATACTCAGAAAAAGAAGAGAAAGAACGAACAAACCATTTTACAGTCTCAACCATTTGTTTCACAAATAAAGTAAAATAAAAGTACTTTAGAAACGTTTCAACAAATAACTTCTGTAATGTACTGTCAAATAATAATTTTAATCATCAACGTGAACAGAAGGCTTCAAATTGCGGAGATTAGCACCGCCCACCGTGAACGGGAGAAAATTAAAAATGATTATGAAAAAAATACAAATTACCTGGTCTTGTTGCAGGCAGTTGCAACCCTTTTTGAATCCTTATTAAAACTTATTGCTGCTGTCTTCCTTATGTTTTTTTCTTCCTTCTTTATGGAACGAACGGAAGATTCATTAATTCCATAATGCCGACCTACAGCCGCATAGCTTTTACCTTCATTTAGCATGTCCAATAGTTTTACTTTATCACCGATAGACAGCATCTTCCGCTGCCTTTTGGTCCCTACCGCAGGTACTTTTGCCGGTCCCGAGCGTTTTGTCGAGATTATGGGGTTTGATAAACTCGAAATTGCAAGAGAATTTGCACGTACGTAATGTCAATTTGGCAAGCTGTTTTACGTACGTGTACATATTAAACCGCAACGTTATTGGCGCACAGGTAGAGAAGAAGCGGAGTGACTTTTTAGCCAATCAGAATGCAGAACACAATGCACGATGCAAATCCGTGAAGTAGCGAAACCGTGAAAAGTAAACCGCGTTATAGCAAGGGATCACTGTACTGCAGTACTGAAGTAATATTTACACACTGTGAAGTAATATGTACACACTGTGCAGTATTTCAGCCACATTATTGTCTGAATAACTCTCTGAATAAGTACTTAGAGCGAACCACAGACATCCACAACACATAGAGAAAAAACATCAGTTACCACCAGGGGTCAGCAGGTGAACTTCTTCCTGCCATTTAGTCCAATTATTTTCTTCTATGTTTATATTTGAGTTTAATTTTAGTATTATATCAGAAGAGCTTTTTTTATGGTGCTGCGACTTGTATGTCAAAATTATATGCCATATCATATGTGGCCACAAGAGGGTGCCATATACACTCATGACAACTGAACACTGTTAAACTCTTAACACTTAAGACAAATTTAAATCGCACATTACGAGGTATGTAGCCAAAAAAAAAACCATGAAGGAGCAAAAAAGAAAAAATTACGGACCAGCCTGCTGCATGTTCTTTGTGCTTTTGTGAAAATTAATAGGCGTTCTTCTTCTTACGCAATTAATTTTTCAAAGATAAATGTTACTTATAGATGTAGTGCGACTTGTTAGTTTATATACATATATATGTAAATACATACATTCTGGTGAAAAGTCCAGTGTTTGCAGCCTTAACAGGGCTGTAATTGAATTCAAGTGAAGAACAGACATTAGTAATAAACCGGAGAGTGAGTCACAGTCAGAGTGGCACATAAAACTGCTGCCAATTTGGTCTGATCCTCTCCTGACAACAACCTCGTGATTCAGAAACATGTCTGTGGAGAGGAAGGAAGACAAGAGGTTCGTAATTGCTCGTTTGCTCCAAACTTCCAGACTCTATATTTACGTAAATATGCATCTATTGATGCAGAGGGAGCTGTGATACTCCAATCACGTCATACGTTAATCACTGTGTTTATAATGGACCGTTAACTACTCTTGTTTCACAACACCAGGAGAGTTGTTTTTACCAAGGAGGGTGGATTCAAGTCACTTAGTTTTCAACAGCTTTAGAGAGATTTTTATTTCGTTTTTCTTTTAAAGTCAGATTACAAAAATAATAAAAATAGTTTAGAAAATGTTTCAACACTGAAAAGCTAGCTGTAGGTCTATATTCACCCACTAGGCTTTGGACATAATGGCTGGTGCACAGAGTGATGGAATTGCCTTAAGTTCAGATGTTAGCACAAAAATTAGCTATAAGAATTCATAACAGTTACAGCTAAGTTCTTAAGTCCACAACAGTTTAAGATCAACTGAAAATAAGTCTGAAGCTCAAATGTGCTACAGGTTTTTCCAAAGCTAGAACTATTCAAACACCGTAGTCAAAGTAAAACCAATCAGTGAAAGAAAACCTCGGTTTATTTATGGTTGTGTTACGGGCCATAAAGATCCATCTCAACAACTGCAACAACTGGACCAGACCTTGAACAAAAGCTTCAGAAAATGATGTCATGGGACGTCTTTTTGTTTACTGTGTTTTTTTTACACTCCTGAATTTTAAATGGTTATTTATGGTGTGTATTTATTGCAAAATTTCAATTCAATTCAATTTCACTCCAATTAATGATTTAGACTCACTCATACATGTGACCCGTGTATGTGTGTGTGTGTGTGTGTGTGTGTGTTTGGCCCCTGGAGCAGCAAGAGCCTGTATTCCACTTCACACTTCATGACACATCAAATGGATAAATCCAATCCGAAGGCTTTCAGAGAGAAAAACATTGTGTGTATACTGTATGTGCATGTGTGTGTGTGTGTGTGTGTGTGTGTCTGGGGTAAACTGTATACACAAATACATAAATACATGCCCCAATTGCTGTGTGTAATAAAGTGGATGTTTTCGCTGCACACATTCCACAGCGCACACATACTTGATCAGGGCTCAGCATGTGTCACGTGACCTGCCCATTCATTCTCATTAGCATAAGACATTTGTTTATATATTGGCTGCAGAGATGGAGCATCCATCATCTCCCGTCTCATGCAGGGCGACGATGTGTCGTCTCCTTTCTCTGGATACTACAGGAAACCTGTCTCCGCAGTACGATGCCGTCTTTCTTATTAAATGTGTGTCCTGTTCCCTCCTCTGCTGTAAATCCATTTAATCCCAATCATCACATGGAGCGACAGATCCATCTATCACAGTGAGTTCAGTCAAACTCCGTGGACCTTGTGGAGTCCCGTCTCAGTGTTGCTACGGTACAGCAGCACGGTCAAGGTCAGCAGGTCAGCAGGTCATCATTTATATACATTTGTTAAGATGCAGTTAAAGTTTGTCTCAGGGGTCGTGTTTGAAACATGAAAATATTACATGTGGCCCAAAAGTGTCAAAATCTATTATAATGTGATAGATATTTGTAAGAAAAAAATTAATTATATATATATATAATATTTATATATAAAATAGATAAACAATATTAACTAAATTATTGCTGAGTTAAGCAATTTCTTCATTTTCCTTCAGCTGCATTTTTTTTTTTAGCGCATTGAAGCATAAATGCAACTTTGCTGATTGTTTTTCTTCCTTTTCACTCAATTTTTGCAAACATTCTGGGGTTTTTTAGTCACACTTTTTTGCTGTTGGCAGACTAACTTTTTGAGGGTATTTTCTTTAACTTTTTAACCCAATCTTCAGCTACTGGGCTATGATCTAGCGTTTAGCATTAATGCTGTTCCTGACTTGATAAACACAACATTTTCACCTCCACGTTCAGGCCAAGTTTCGACGACAGTGTCCAGCTTTTTTTTTTTTTTATCTCAGTCCAGTTCCTTCATAAACCGACTTACGTTTGAATCCCCCTACAACACATTGGTATATTTGCGTTCTGCCGTGCTGACTCATTAGCATGAGGCACCATTGTGGTGTGTAAAAATATGAGAGTGAAAGTGGATAGAGAGCATGAACTATCCTTGGAGCGTCAGTGTGATGTGACTTTAATAGAATGTGAAAACAGCATTAGTCACGATGTGCCTGCAATGTTTGCAGACACGCATTAGCATCAAAGGAAATGATGGCATGCACATACATACAGTACTGTGCCAACACACACACACACATACATACTGTACATGCACACGTGCACATTGAAACCTGTAAATGTGTTCAGACATGTGGCCTACTCTCTGTTTCAGAAGCCTTTTAAAAACTCTGTCTTTATAGAAAGAAAAGGCACAACATTAACGACTGAGGGGGTTGTAGTAACAAAAACAAAAAAAGCTTTCACCAACATGGTTACTGATGCTATCCAAGTTCCACATCGTGCTGCTCCGGGACTATTGATTTGTCACTGTCCAATAGCCTGAGAGCTGAAAACAATAGTATTGACCTAAACTGGATTAATGGTATTCTACTTCATCTAAGGCTGGAAGACACTGGTCATGACTGGTCTTCACTGTGTGTCATTCACTCTGTACTTGAACGGTTTTGGCTCTTCTGGTCAGGTGTTTGTTGAAGCAGCTGCTGGACGTTGATGCTCAGGCACAGACGCACTCACAGCTGGCAACCTCGACCGACTAAAGAGCTTTTCTATGTTTTATTTTTTACAGATGTGGCCCGTTCAGCTTTTCAATCCGGCCCGCCAAACTTTTCCAAATGATATCATATATATATAACCATTTTACTTCTGCCTTTTCCCTGCAATACCCACATTACCCCAATAGATAGCGTACAAAATCACATAAGCATCTTAGCATTTTAGTCTGTATGCATGACTTTTACATGCCATTTATCTTGGTTCACGTGAACACTCCATCTATTTGCCCCTGACCCTCCTGACCCTCAATGAAAACATGGCTAAAACGACAGGGATCAGTAATTTGCATCTAATAAAATGTTAAATTCAAGTGTTTTATATGAGCTCAAATCAGCGACCTCCATCATAAATGTGTTTCCTGAGAAAGTGTTTATCGTGCGTTGGTGTTTCCTTTCTGTTCTTATCTCTCCTCCTGGCTCTGGATGTTTCTCTCCATCACAGTGTTTTAGCCTCTGTGTCTCTCTGTTTGCTTTGCCTTTCTCTCTCTCGTGTCCTGCCTGTACTCACATAACAGTCCTGCAGCCGCAGACACCGGCTGAGAGGTAGACGTGAGAACTCAGCCCAGTCAGAACCAATTTTTATCATCGCCTCCTGCAGCCTCACACTGACACGGCTCTTATTTCCCACTTGCTTCCAATCTCCACACTGCATTCACCCTGGTGCGAGCACAGAGCACAGCCTTTAAAATGAAATCTGTCACGGGTTTGGAGATCTGACCTGGTTCATGAGATCACTTTAAGGATCTAACACGATCAATGTTTGGTTTTTTCCAGCCTAATGAAAATAATGTGATGCTCAGTAAATAGTGGTTTAAACTTTGCCCTCTGAATTAGTTTACATTTGTGTGTGTGAAGTAGAAAATAAAACATGATTTTAATCTTCCAGTCAAGCGTGTCTCTTTATTTAAATACCTCATTCAGTTGTTACAATTCAAATGTTCAATGTTTCGGCTAATATGAAATTGTTAGCTTTCAAGTTAGCCATTGAGTAAATTGTTTTTTTTTGTTGTTGTTGTTGTTGTTTTTTTAGGCTTAGCTTTTTCTTGCAATTCTTATATTGGTTAGCCTAATATTTGCAACCTGTTTTCAGGGCTAACTTATTAAGTTATCAGTTGACAATTTGTTTTGGCTAGTAGTTAATTTTGGCTGCGCTTACGTTAGATGTAAACTCACCTTTTTGTTAATTTGAGATTTCAAATTAGCAAACGATAAAAAACTTTTACACTTAATTGATTTTTTTGAATGTGTTCTAATTATGGCCTTTATTTTGAAGTTTTGAAGTTTTGTTATTTCTTCTTGTATCATTTATTAAAATAATCTGAAATACATCATATTAAACTATGTTTTATTGGGATGACTAAAAAGTTGTTTTTTTTTAAAAAAAGACTATAATTACTTTAAACTACCGACTTTTTTGCTTAATATTGTAAAAAATCTTTTTAAATATTAGTGGCTTTTAAAGAATCTGCTCGTGTATGAAGGTTTCAAAGCCTAAAAAAAAAAACGACCTCTCATGAAGAAAAGTTTGAAGAAAGTCTGCCCTAGAAAATATTTTGTGTTACTCATTTCTCCTTCACCCAGACAGTGTCACGCCTCCCACCGTCTCTGCCCTGCAGTGATGTTTTTATCATCTCTCCTGAACGCCAGTCGTTCTAAACTCATTCACCACATGGACGCCTATCTGACAGAACCACCATGAAAAATCCAGAGTCTTTATCTCCACAGGTACGGGTCAAATTAGGGGAGGAGAAAAGACGACTTCCTTTTTTTAATCCTATCACTTCAGTGTGAAACTCTGACTCTAAGACTCTAATGCTATTTTCAATGTATCTGGGAACAAAAACCTGATTTCAAATCTGTGACTTGATGTGTCGTCAAAGCTAAATCTCTCAACAAAAAAAAACCTCCACACAGACACTGCAACAGATCAGCAGACAGAGTGAGATGAACATTTAGAGTACGAGACGTTGTGAGACTATTTGACTCTTTGTCAATCTGGAAAAGGGAAAAAAAAAAACTAAATGAAACCCTCTTTGTTGTGCGTCATTCATCTGCCTCTGAGTTGACGACTGTTACAATTTTCAGACTGAAATCTATTGACTGGTTTTCTGACATCAGTCAAAAAAAAACCTTGTGTGAAACTCTAAAAGCTTTCCTTATTTGGTCAGAAATGAGTACAATCATCTTCATTATTCCTGCAGTGAGGCGACCACGGCAGGAACACTGCAGCTTTTTAGGATTTGATTGAATGAAAATGGTACAAAGCAGTGTTCAAATGTTAAAGGTTTATTTTTTAAATTTTTAAAATATGCCTGCAGAAGCTACACTGGACGACCGGTCTATGAACTAAGACTTGATGCTATTAAACTACTTTGATTAAATTAAATTAAAAAATTACATTTTAGCTATTATGCTAGCTTCACTAGGTACGGTTTAGCTAACCTTTAGCTATTTCTCCACAAATTTTGATTTTTTTCGTATTTCGTAGCCCACTCACTGGGGGGTAAAGCAGCTTGATATTGCCTGGAATTCCTAGTATCTACCTGACAAAATAATATGTAGTAATGTAATACACGCTGTAACACCAATGTTTGACTGTTAGCCAGATTAGCCACCCACAGTTAATGTACACACAGATATTACCGTCTTTGACATCTACACGAAACCTTTCACTTTTGACACCACGTGACAAACGTATGTGCACACAATGGACCGATGTCAATTCAGATCCCACTCAGAGCTGCCACCGGCAACAAAACTGTCAGAATGCAGAGGGCTTGGCACGGAGCCACATTCATTCATTCTCAGCCGAAGGCGTCGACCAATATCAGTGGGGTATTTATAGCTCTCACAACACCAGAAATAATACTTCACACAGAAAATAAATACACACACGACGTGACGGCGTGGTGCATATCCTCCCCCGAGGCGGGTATATGAGCTACGATTTTAAACTTTTTAACTAACAATGCCGCCCCCGTGCCCGTCCCCCCTTCATTCTGTAGCTGGGTTGACTTTCACAGGAGCTGAGTAGTTTCTGTACAGGGAAACAAAAATAACCTCAGTGTCATCCAGGAAAGACGAAGCATCATCATCATCATCATCATCATCATGGTTTGACTGTAACGACATCGAAGACCGTCTCGTGTCTACAATCTATTGAGCTCATCTTTAAACTAATTTCTGAGCAGATAGGACTCCATAACAGCGGCCTCATAATGCAATATAGGACGCGTGTCCCTCATTCGTCATGGTAACCAGACCTGGAGGAGTTAAATATAGAAGCTTCCGGTTGAACAGAGGAGAGGGTTTTTAAAGGTCTATTCTTAGATTTTTGAGCTGCTTCATGCACAGCAGCAGCAGCAGCAGCAGCATCAGCGTACCATCTGTCTGCCCCGTCTATCGAAGCAGAGCCAATCAATCAATTACAGCCGGTGGAGTCGCTGAGCTCCTTTTTTAAAAAATGCCGGTGGAGTCGCTGAGCTCCTTTTTTTTTAAAACCTTTTTCAAATGCAAAACACAGAAATAAAGTGCCACGCTGCGTCAATCTAATAAAAAGGGTTGGAGAAATCTACTGTCTAATTGCAGATAAATGTGTAAAATTAGCCTGTCAATCATGCTTAGGAAGCAGATGAAATGACTGTTACACAATCAGACGGGAGCTTTGATGAAGGCTTTGATGACGAGTGCGATTAAAAACCAGATAAAGTGAGAAAAATAAGGGAAAACAGGACCAGAGTCAAAAACCTCAATTTTGTGCAATCCATACACTTGAATAATTACATTGGTTCATGCATACAACCCATTTGTTTTATATTCAACTTCGTCACTCAATATACCATCACAAGGTTTCAAACTGACAAGCGATATCAGATTCCGTCAATTCCTCAACTCTTTCTCGCACAGATAATGGGATAGAATGTAAAGACGCATCACAAAAGAAGAGAGACATCTCTGACGTCTCATCTCTAAAAGATTGACGAGGCAGAAGACTCTGGAACACCCAGGGAAGTCGGGGAACATCAGGTGTCCACAGCTCCGTCGCCATCATCAGGAACTTATTGAATTAAGAGTTCCTTTTTCTTCCATACTTCTGGCAGGAAATGGATTTAAAGTGGTTCTGCGGGACGTGAGTTAAGGCAGCAGCCCTGATGGCAGCAGCCAACAGAGCCCTGCGGAGGAGTTCCTGCAGGATGAACTCACAGGATCCTAATGACCAATTACAGCAAATCTGGTAGAAATAGCAGGAACAACTAAAAACAGGCAGTGACAGGTGTTACACACCTTCACACACACACACGGTGGGGCTCAGGTGTTTCTGAGACTGACTTACACACACTCGCTACGTCTGTCCATTTCTCCTGTCACTAGTACAACACAGACGCACAGAAAGTGAGTGGAAACACTGTTCCCTGGACCTGAAGACTGAAGGGAGCAGCACGAGGATCTGTGTGTGTGTGTGTGTGTGTGTTTTTATCTACAGACATTGTGTGTGTGTTGACAGATGATATGCCTAAAACTGACACCACCCACACTCCAGCAGTGACAGCAGGTTTCATCACGGGGCCCGGACCTTTGTGAACTACGACGGTACACAGTAGATAAGAGAACAAATCCATTTGTCTCCGTTTCCCTTTTCACACACACACACACACAGGCAACCGTGCTGCACAGGATCTGGAGGATCTGTGATGGAAAATGTATTTTTTCCATGTCATACATAATATATCAACTGTACAATTGGAAAGCGAGAAGATGTGGGCCAGCCCTGACAAATGAGCCGCTGGGTAAACAATCAGGTCCCGGCGCTGCAGGCTGTGGTCGTACTGTACGGAACATCGGGGAGGGGGGGAGGGGGGGAGCCAGGGCAAATTATGCATGCCCATTGTTAATGAGAATCCATGGACCATATGCTGGGCTCCACTGGCTTCAATATGAACGAGGTTTTCACTCTGTTGTTGTTTGAAGTGTCTTTTGTCTGTCCGCTGCATCGGCTGCTGCACCAGGGAAAAAGAAGTGCAGCCAAGAAGTGCTTATTACACCTGCATCTGTTACAAAACATGTACTGCATATACAAGTATTGTCACGTCACTGGTTGTTTATTTAAGTAGATCAACTACAACGGCAGTTTGGAGGTATTTTTCACAGCAGTGAGACTTTCTTATTTAACCAACATCACACGGTTGATTTGTTCATTGAAACATAGAAATCCTGCTCCAGTCTGAGTCACACTTTGTATACCGGAAGGCAGGAGACGCTCTGCTCACTTTCTGTTCAGCTGGCTGCGTTGACTTTATTATTTATCTTTATTTTTAATATTACTTCATTATGAAATACTTTACTTTTATTGCTACGGCGTATAACATGACGACAGTGTCAGGTTCAAGTCTAGTCTTCTGTTAATGACGACAAAATAAAACTGTAAAAAAACATTTTTCCTCCTGGTGTCCACACTGTGTTGTGGGCTGCGCTCACACCTACACAATGCATATCCATATAACTCTGCCTTTCAGTTTACTACACATCAAACCATCTGACTCACGTGTACCAGTACTGTTAATCGGCAAGTACATCTTTAAAAAAAAAAAGACAAAAAAAAGCAATGAAACACCCCTATTTATTATGCTGTGAAACCCTTTTACCCTGCCTGTCCAGGCACCACCTTCATGTACCTTTCAGCCACTCCCATCTTTTCACTACATTATAGAAATGTGTTACAGTGATATTCGTAGTCAATATTCAAGTCACACAGATTGAGATTTTCTCAAGAGATTTTCTTGACTTCAAATACAAAAACACATCCTTGTCAGCAGTACCTTATCCCATCCAGGACTGTGACAACACTAGCAGTACTATCACGTACTTGGGTATTCAGCCCAGTTGTACCAGTATGGCGACAAGAGCCTGTGTTATGCATTTAATAATGGAGGGAATCAAAGCAGCATCAGTGAAGCCCCTGTGTTTTCACCAGATGACATTTCACAATCATGGGCGCTGTGAAATTAAACAATGCAGTTACGTGAGCGACATGTGGACGGGCTTCACACCTCGAACACACACACACTGAGAGACGGAAACACACTTATTTCATTAGCACATATAAAGAGAACATCTTTATGCTCTTGTGCTCTACTTTTGGACTCATTCAAAACTAGGACAAGTGGGAAAAAAAAAACTGAGAGCAAGGGTTTGACTCAATTAAATACCACAGTATGAAAATGAGTTCCTCTTTAAGCTCTCTGTCTGAATGAGTAAGATACAGGAAATGCTTGGCTCTCACTCGTGTGCCGTGCCAGGGCCGCGACACGTCTCCTGCATTGTTCCACGACAGAAGACAGGATGTCACATTAGCCAAGGCAGGAGCTGTTCGTTGTTGGAGATCTGACGTGCGGGTAATTAGTTTTGCTGGCACAGTGGAGTCAGGTGGGAAAGTGAGGGGGAGGGGGAGGAGGGTGGTCTCTCCAAGTTGACAATACCAGCTGTCACAGTGCCAAGTACTCCAGCTCCAACTCTGTCCCTGTTCTCTACGTTGAGACACCTTCTCCTTCATTCACTTCTTCTCCCTCTCATTCCTTCTCCACCAGATACACGAGGAGGTGAGGAACAAATTTCCAACTTTAGGCAGGATAAATATAGTGCGTCTGACGAAAGGAGCAAGACGCTCCCCCTGCAGCATCTCTGGCATATTTTATGTCATGCCAGATTTTTTTTTTCTTCCAATATATGGTGGAAATAATACGAATGATAAATAAACAATACATTACAATTGAAACATGTAGGCGACATCAGGACAACCTGTGGATTAGTGGTTAAAAGATCAGGTTGTACTTCAGTGGACGTTTAAATCCCAGCTCTGACAGGACTCGGCGTGGCACCAAAGGAACGATTATAATCCAAAATATTGTAGTCACTACATTCTAATGAGAGACTTTACATTTTTGGACGATTTACAGATTAATGTTTAAAAGATCAGACTTGTAAATGAAGACACTGGGAGCTGTGTCTGTGTCCAATAATAATCACTGAAATGTGTTTAATGCAGAGAATAAATTTGTCCTGGGCCCCATTTTAAAAAATGAACAAATGTTAACATTCTAAAAATGTTGTTTGTAAATACTATGAAAGGTATTTCTGAAATGAACAAATGTTAACATTCTAAAAAAAAATAATTTCTTGATTTAAGTCTGGGTCAAATGTTTGTAACACTACTGTGGTCTTTAGAGTCGGCGGGAATATCATTTACCATTTCATTATTCTTTGCCATCACACCAAACAGTGTCTAATCTGAAAAAAACAAATGATCCGATCATTTTTAACAGACAAAAAACCACTTCAGTCCTTGACACTGACACTGTGGTTGCAGTGAGAACAGAAAGGATTTCACAAAAGACAAATAGAAAAAGGTTGATCTATTTAAGGGCTGGTAATCTGTCCAGAACACACCAACGTCAGCCACGCCACATGTGTCTTTACATGTCACCATGACACTGAAGGAAAGAGCGGGGCACTCAGTGGTGGGGATGAGCTCGAAAGAGAAACAGATCAGGGGGAAAATCAATGGACGCCGGGGCTTTTTCTTAGCGTGGTCTGACTTCACAGAGCTGCAGCACACATCGCGACATGGCTCCAGCATGTGCGTGTTAGCGTTTGACTTAGAAAGACAGAGCACGGACCTGGTCTACTTTAAGTGAGGCAGTTATGGACAGAACAGCGTGTATGGTAGGATGTACGGTCTTTGTAGAAAACTGTCTGCTAATACTTCATGTCTCCGTTCACCCCGGGGTCCAGTGACTTTAAAGGAAAAGGCGGGTGGTCCGAGATCGATGTGTGCAACGGACGAACCATGAACCTTTGGTATTCTCACATCAAGAGCATCAACCATGGGACCTGGAGAGCGCAAATGCTAAGAATAAAATGTGGAGCAACTCCCCCGGTGTAGAGTCTGTGTAGAAAATAGAGCAAATGAACCCAGTGTGATGGTGTGACTTTGACAGGGTTATGACGGCAAAAGTTTGACAAATCTCAGTTACTGTTCCCTGCTCCGTGGCTGTGCCTGGGTTGAAGGATGAAGGGGAGTCAAACTAGGGCTCATGCTAAGGTAACAGGTCGGAACAATATTCTGCTAGAGACATTAAATGAGAAATTAAATGACGTTGAAGATAAGACTAGTTGCTTAAAGCTATGTCTGCATTAGTTGATAGCAAAAAGCAGAGTGAAAGTCTTGGGAAATCCTGAGTTCAATTTGTGTATTCAGGTCCAAGAGACGAGGCTAAATTCTGGGCTAACATAATGATATCTTTTGACTCTTTTGACCATCTCTTAGCCTATTCTGGTCTTTGGCCAATCATTAGTTACATTTGTCTGGGCTAAAGTTAGCTAGTAATGGATAACCTTTTTTTAAAGCTATTTTCAATGGCGTTTAGTTATTTCTTAATAGTCCAAATGCCTTTTGGCCTGTTTTTTAGCTATTTTAGCATTTTAAGTCATTTTTTCCAAACTTAGCCACGATGTTAGCCAAAGTGAGCCAAAGCTAGTGGCAACCCAACTGTTGCTTTCCTTAAACCTAAGCAAATCTTTGGGTTACTTACTGCCATATTGTGTATATTTTGGACTAATCTCAGTCATTTTTTTACTTTCCCATACTAAGAATTTTATATTTTTGTATTTTAAATCATTTCTTATTTACTTTTCTTTTTTTTTTCTTCTACTTTGCTACACTGAAGCTAATCTGTATTTTCCAAAAACACAACTGCGATGGCAATTTTAGATCATTTTGTTTTGGGGTATTTTTGGGGGCGGGGGGTTTGGCTCCAAAATCAATTATTCACTTTGCATCATAATGATTGCCCTTAACCCATATCCATAATCCATCTCTTTAAACACTTCAGGATTAAACCATCCATCTTTGAAAACCCACTGTGAAAACAAAAAACACTGAGAGTGAACTTGGACCAAAGCAATTTTCCCAAACAGCAGAGTCGTTAGCCTACACAGATGTTAACTGCTGCTCATTTACATATGGTAATTTGAGAAAATGATTAAAACGTGAACCCAAAGTGTGAGGGCTTGCCTGTGCCTGACTCTTTTGAGTCATGTTCATCACATTTTTCAGAACTTCGACTGTTTCTTTGTAATAGATAATGACAGAGAGTATTTCCTTTGAGAAATGTGGCCTCCAGACGACAAAAACAATCTAGAAAGATTAATGTTTCTCCCAGATGCCTGCGTCTTTACGGGAAGATGCTCCGTGTTTGTATGCGAGATAAAGCCTTCGGAGACAAAAAGGGACAGAGTTTCGGTTTGCCACAGACAGAATGGAATATTCAATGAGCGCCTGGGTTTACTCCCCTGCTTTAAACAGCATCACATTGATCTGGGAGCTGGCAGATGAAGAGTAGCCCGCTTCTGTTTCAGCTGCACTGGGGGGGTTTTATGCCATCAAATGCAGTGTGCATCGATTTTGCATTTTCCATGTCACAGTAGCCAAGTGTCAGCACACGTCATGATTTATCAGAATGTCATCACTCATGACTTTCAATATTTATATTCATGTCATTTAGTATTCGCGACAACCTTGAAGTACTACTGTTGTAATTGTCAGTATCAGTTTACTTTGGCTGTCTTTGGCACATTTTCACTTCTAACTTTATTTCGAACAACATTTTGTAACGCTTTGCTAGCTTTTTAAATGTATGTCCTACCATTATGGGGTTTTTTTATGTCTAATATATTTTAATTTTATTTTTTAATTAGCCTTTGTTCCCCAGCTTTGTTCCCCCATTGTTGTAGCAGTATTGCTAAATCATGGGCTAATAATTAGAAATCCATGGGGAAAATGTTAGTCATATCTGAACACATTTTTATTGAAGCTGACTTATAATTTAATGTCATTAGAATAAGGGTACTTATGTTTGCTACTATATGTTTGTCAAAAAAGGAGAGGTATCATTTCAAAATGACCCTTACCCTTTGACTCAGCACCTTTGACTAACCAATATGTCATTTTGAGGATTGTTACGTTATCCTTTGGGCAAACCTTTAACTAATGACTAATTCGTTTTAGTCATTTATGGACAAACTTTAAGATAATGTCGCTTATGTTTAGCTTCAGCCAATTGGATTTATATATTTATTTTTTTACATTTATTGCATTTGTAATTTCTGGAAAAAGCTTCAGCCAATTGGATTTATATATTTCTTTTTTACATTTATTGCATTTTAACACAAAGTAATTTTGTAATTTCTGGCAATTGTATGTATAGGCTAACATTTAGCCATTTTGCTATATTTATTGTACTGATACAATTGGAAGTAAAATGACCTCTGTGACTTAGTACATTAACAATAACTACATGTAAGACATGACAGTAAATAAAGCAGTTTCTGTTGACCTTGACATTGAGACAGTGAATGAAAACCTTCTTCTAAATGAATACATGGCAGCACATCATGCTCAACTGTCTGGAGAAGAACCCGTTTCTTGCCAGTAAAAGATTCTGCCTTAGCAATAAAACAGCAAGCTTCTTTTTTGGGGGTTTCTGCTGCCGTCACTCAATTATAAACCACTTTTTCATTTCAGGCTTTTCAATCGAACAGAATATTATTCTAGCGTTTTTTTTAACCTGTCAGGTTGAATTTGGTTGGCGGTGTCTTACATGAGAATAAAGTGGTGTCGACTCCTTCTTTTCTGAAGGACACTGCAAAATTGCACTGCAAAAAGCGTCTCCTCCTCTCTGGGCGGTATTTATAAAAGCGACTGTGTTCAGTATTGGAAATTCATAAGTGGATCTGCTGAAGGACATGTGGCGTTGTACAAACATGACAGTTTAGAAAAAAAAAAGGAATAGCAACACTAAGTCAACAATCATTGAAAGACTCAGCTGTTGTGTTGCATGATCCATTTTATTGACGGCCCAACACTGTCTATACTTATAGGCCAGTAGTTTTCATAGAACGGAACACAATAGAACTCCATTGTCACTCAGACAACACTACACAGTGCAACAGAAATAGTGCAAAAATATATAACAAGCAACAAAGACGGACAATATTTTTAAAAACTGTGGCAGAGGATTTGTTGGTATAATCCATGGTGTAATATTCACTGTAGGTGGAATATTACACCACTCAATGGAACCAGAGTTAACCAAGCCCTCTACAAATTATCACCAGTCACACAAAAGCTGCTGGACACCACAGAAGAAAAAGGTTCTGCTCGGATGATCTGTCAAAAACAAGCTGCGAGAAAGAAAAAAAAAATCTAATCTAAAGGATTACACTGACAAAGAAATGCCAAATACCCTGCAGGGTACATGTTTGTATGACTTTTCTAAGTAATAGGTTCATACTAAATACTATTGAAGTGTCCACTCTGTGACAACAACAAAAAATTCTCTCTCTAATCCAAAATGTTTCATCTTTTCTCCAAGACAATTCAGACACTTCAAACCAACCCTGAGTTACCGTATTTGTTCCATTTCCTGAACACTTTTCTTAAAGCCAATTCAGTCGCAACAAGAACTCTGACGCAGCTGCCAGATAACTACAGATTCCGAGTGACGAGGAGAATAGAAATAGAAATATTGCTTCGCACAAAAGGAAAATAGCTGGAATTGGCCATTAAAATAAGTATGGTTGCCATGGTAACAACAGCACTGCTGGCTTGCGTGGCATTGACTGACAGCTCTAGACGCCTGCAACGTGACAGAGTATCATTAATTTTTTTTCAGGCTTATGGCCTACTTTGAAATAAATATGAATCAATCTGGTGATTATAAGTTAGCACTGTTTACTGTCGTCAGGTGAACACACACACACACCCACTCCATCCTGTGTATTTAGCTGCACTGATGATCAAATCTATAACTGTTTTCATCCCTTAACAATTATTCAGAATCAGTGTTTGACTTTGAATGGAGGCACGTGAAGACCTACACAATTATTCACTTCAAGAACGACCGACAACTGAAGTATAACAACAATTAGAGATTAAATCAAATCAACAACAAGCTAAATGTTAGCCTAGTAAGCTTAAAGTTAGCCACACAGGCTAAACACTACTAAGCAACTCATTTGAATTTGTTGCATAGCCAAAATGCTTCATTGCCTTTTTTTTTGTTGTTGTTGTTGTTTTTAAATAGACACGTGGACTTAAGTTGACCTCAAATATTCTGCATTCTATCAAATGCTAACGTGACCTTGAGGTACTTTCAGGTCACAAAGGCCAGATTTAAGGTGACATCACTGGGCTGCACCCACCCACCCACAGAGTGGTGAAGAGACTAAATAGCTGCTGGATTATTGGTGGGTAATGTTGCGGCCTGGTGGGCCAACATTATCCTCAACAGTCAGGAAGTGTGAGTTCAGTGTGAGCTCCATAGCTCAGATTCTCTTCCTAAAGCCTTCAGCGTCAAATGCTTCACACAAAGCTGACTCTTTGACTTCACACTCCCTAAATATGAGCAACTCTCAATTAGCACAAAACAACAACAACAAACGTCACTGGAGCGTCTGTAAAGCTGTCTAAATAAGCAGATAATTGGAAGAAATGGATCAACCCCAAACACGTAGTCACACCTGTGACATCTCTACACCTGCTCTCTCACTGTAGCACCATTTTTCTTCAAATGTCATATGTGAAAGGTTTGACTCTCAGGGACAATGAGGGGTGTAGGATTTCCTGGCAAGACTTAGCAGCATCCAAACTTAGCAGTGACTCCCTGAGGATGTTGGTATGTCTCTTTGTCCGTGTGTGTGTGTCTGTGTGTGTGCGGTGATAGGACAGAGACATACACCAAAATGTAAAATTAGCCGTTAGCCAACAGCCTTTGACAGAGTGTTCTAGCTATTATCCCCGTGTACCGTAGATGTAAGAATAGCAGCTCACTACACACAGAGACACAGAGAGCGGTTTTTTCTTCAGTCCATTATAGTTGCTTTTAACAGAACAGCAACATCATTTTGTGAATAAACAACCATTTTGCGTTGTTCTAAACAGCTAGCTGTATTTCTCTTATTTTCTTTTATAAAAATATTTAGCTTTTAGCTATGATTCTGAGCATTAGCTATTTTATAAATAAAAAAATCCTTAGGCTAATTCACCATGTTTTACTGAATGTTAACTGATAAGATTGTAATACTACTTTTGGATTTTGGAAGCATTTATTTGCTAAGCAACTTTGTCAATTTATGCTAAAACAAAACACATTGAAACAACACTAAAGTGGAAAACATCTTTCTTGCTAATCTTTAGCATTTTTCCATACATTTAGCTATGTAGCAGCACAAATTTATCATTTGGCTATATGTTAGCTTTAGCAATTACTGACCAAACAAGATATGGCTTGTTTTCATTCATTTTCTTACTGAAAGCAATTTCTTTTGTAACTTGCCTTTTCACCAATATTATTTATTTTGACATATTTCACCCTGAGGTATCTGTTTATATCTACTCCAAGATAATATTTTTATCTCATTGACTAGTTGTCTGACTAATTAGGGTATTTTATTGTGATAGATGAGTGAAAAATCTGATCTATACTGCATACATGAAAAACAAAAATCATATGCCACTTGTTAAATTGGACGAAAACGAACACATATTTCACACCCATCCGACCAAACAGGCGCAAACCTCTCAAATAAGGATTCAACAAGAATTTCAAACATATTCAGCAACACACTGTAACAGACTGGCTTCATAATCAGCTCTGGTGTGTAGCTGTTCCCAGCAGGCCATTGTTTCCACCGCGGGTCAGGACTTAAAACCTTAGATTAGCAAAGATTAAGATAGCAATTTATATGGACATGATAATCAAATGATTGTCATAATCATGTGGAGTCAGATTAATGAGCCACCAGGGCCGATGAAGGATCACCGAGTACTTACAGGCTCCTTTGTGTTGTTATGTCTAAATGATCTTCAACAGTGTGAATCTAATGTGATTTAAACCATGTTAAAACCCACAAACCTCAGGGCTTTGATTTATGTGATACAGGGAAGAAAGGGGCTAAGCTAAAGCTACCATCACATTTCACTGAAACACCTGTTATATAAACTGGTACAACATGACACAGCGCATTCATCGTCATGTACATTGACCAATTATACCATAGATTATCTAATATTTATTTCCTACATTTTCTAAGGCACTCCCTTTTGTTGTTGCGCCCACATCGATCCATCAAATCCTACACAACTGATACAGTTTCCAAAAGGAATGTAACTAGAAATCATGAATCATGCAACTTTCCCACCATGCACCAAATTAAAAACAAAAAAAGTAAAATTACTTTGGATGAATGATTTTGCCACCCCCAGTTTGGGAACCACCGCCCCAAGGTGACTTTCAAGGGAAACACATTTCAGTTGGAAACAACTCCAAGACAGATGGCGGTATCATGCAAAAATGAACAGCTTTGACAACGAAGACGCTGGGAAATACTGACAGCATAACAAAACGTTTAGCCATTGATTTAAAACCGTGTCTGTCTCTGTAGATTCTACGTTGTTACCACTCCAAACCGATTTAGGGAGCATGTGTGTGGATAAGAGATACGTCGGTGAAGAAAAAAAACAAGCAGGTTAAAAATGTGTATCTGATTTGAAACTCACCACAGCTGTAGATGTAACTTGCTTATCTCTGGGGGCTGTCCTCGTTATGGACTGACCACCTGTCCGGGCTGTACATCGCCTCTGGCCCAATGTCAAGTGGACCTCAAAGACTGTAGAGAGGAGAAATATTAAGTCATTTGTCCCTTTTCTCCAGGACAGTGTGGAACTGTGCTGAGGAAAGTTTCTGTACTCCAGGCTGTTCATGCTTTTAGTAGAGATTTTATATAAGATTTTTACTAACTTTTGGGTTTCCGTTAGCGTCTCCCAGACATTACAACAACAAACCTAGGTTCTTTATTGTGAAGTGTGTTTCTGCGTACGTGTGTGCTTGAGTGAAGATGCTTCGAAACAATGAAAAGTGACGGTGGCTAAAGCGAGAGCTCAAAGACAACACTGTTGACAGCACGGGCGAGGTGACACTTAATTACCTCAAGTCTACACAAGAGATCACACCTAAGAGGCCTCATCCGTGATGTGGAAAAACAAACAACCACAGCAAGGTAAAACAGGTCAGGTCAACACACGACAACCACAGCGTGAGCTGTAACCCCGTCCTTTAATGCTGTGACTGTCGCCGCTGGCAGTCATCTGAAGTACGAGGAATGACACATATATTTTCAAAAAAAAACCTGCGAAAAAACCTGCATTTGTTTGGGACAAGGAACATATTATTTTTCTAGGCTCATTGTGGCTTAAATTCTGCTGCAAGGTTGTCTACATCACAGAATAATCTTGGTATATTGGTTTTGAATTCAGTGTACTCTGATTTTAAAGTGCAACAAAGCGTAAAATTTGACAAAGACGTGATGGTAAAATGTGTCAAAACAGAAATGTTCATACTTCAATAAAGACTTATAATTATTATTATAATGAAGTTTAAAAAATGTATTTGTCTTGGACTCTGTGATTACTCCTTGTATATTCAAATAATCCTTGAGTCAAATTGTGTCAAATATAAAACAAAGTGACATTAAGTAACGAGAGAATGATTAAGAATGATGTTCTGTGTACAACAATAGTTTCTTTTCTTTTACTAGAGAATGATTAAGAATGATGTTCTGTGGACAACGGTTTCTTAGTGTTAAAAAATAGGGAGTGAAGTTGTTAACATTCAATAGTGTCTTTTCTTTTACAACAAAACAGCCTTGTTATAAAACACTGAGTCATTCAAACTCCAGAGTAAACATAAAATGATGTTGATTAAACACTGGGTGATTGTTGCTGGAATAATTCACTTCACACACTCACCTGAGGAGATGGAACTCCATGTTTCCTCTGCAGCTCGCTCCAGGAAGTCACTCACACGTTAGCATCAGGCTAAGCTGCTGTTGACAGAGCATCATGAAGTCTCCTGATATTCCTTTTGTTCCTCTTCTTCCTCCTTTTATAATTTTGTTTAATAGCAATAAATAAATAAACAGAAAAAAACACAGTGTAAACTGGCTAGTAGAAGAAAGCTTTTTTAACAAATCATGTTAGCATTACAATCATTCAGTCATTTTAATCTTCTACTAATCGTTGTGTCATCATATATTTACCTGCCAGTAGTTTCTCTTTCCTCCACATTCTTCTCCAGCTGCTCAGGGACATTTCTGGGACAAACTGGGGGGAAACTAAACCCAGTAACTAGTGTGCAGTGCTTCCCATTAATTGCTGCAGTCTCATTTGACCAGAGGGTGGCGTGGGGAAAATGTCCAAGGGAACCAAGCAAACTCAGCCCGGCCTCACCTCAGACGACAGGGTGCAGTACCACGTTTTGAACGCCGATTCACCACGTAACATTTAGAGGGGCGCTGTTTTAAACATCATAAAACGACAGTGTTTTTTTTAAATGACGTTTATATTCCCTTCCCTTAGAAGAAAACAAGACAAACAAACGAAACTGCATTTGACCCTAAAGTATAATAAAAGTAATGCTAATAAACAATATGATAATTCTCTAATTTCTCTAAAATCTAATCTCTGTCAGTCACCCTGTAACTGTACTCAGTAACTTACTCGGGCCTGTTTACTACTGTTGACCAACTGATTTAAATGTTTTAAATTTTGCATAAACTGGCATTTTATTGTAATGGTGTACACTTTTTTATAATTATTATTATTTCCCTGAATGTGTTTTTTTAGGTGTGACCATACAAGTGGAATGTCTTCTTGATAAAAGTGCTTCAGCGCCTAAATTTAGCTACGCTGAAACTGAGATCAATCGTAGCACAAACTGTATTGATCACAGCCTCAGGTCTAGATACAATTTCTTATCCACAATCTACATCATGTTACATGAGAATAATGAAAGTATGGCCAAAATAGAAATGGTCTCATTTACTGTACAGACGGCATCAGTTTGTTTTTATTTACTTATTTATCAGTTTTCTGTGCAGTCAACCACAAGTTTGTTTTTATTTATTTTGTTTACAATCGATCATTTGGACGATGGTTTAAAATATGTAAAAAATCATCTGAAGAAATCGGTGAGTGTGCCACATGATAGATTCCAGGAAGTGATGAACACCACATGGTGTGGCCATCATTGATTGACTGCAAGGGACAATAATGGTCAGGCGTTCAATGTCCATGTGTAGAAGTAGAGAGAGTTTGTGATTGTACACATATCGATGTCATACGTGTCGTATGCGTGTCCGATCAAGTAGAGAAGGCACAAGATGGGCGAGGAGAGGGAAGAGGAGAAGGCAGAGGTTGAAGATTGATTTTTTTTTTCATCGACTTCTCCGTCTCTGCCAACTGGTTCCTCATGTCATCCGTCGTATTGTGAAGCTTGATCGTTCTTGCATCAGTTTCAAAAGCGCTGCAATAACTTTTATTTCTTAAACCCAACAGTGTCAGGAACACATTTGTCCACAGAAAAACAGGAAAGATCGACAGTGGCTAAAAATAGCCACAGTGTGTGTATGCTATGTCAGTTTGTCATAAAGAAATCTGATCAGTTCACATCATTCTTGTGTGAATTCCTAGACTGTGTTTACACTTGTAGCCCTGGCTGCTGCCTGAAGTTCCCCTAGTTTCATTTATTTACGTTGCTACGGTCTTTCTTTTTTAAAGCTACTTCTAGAAATGTATTTTGTTCTTTTTCTTTTTTCTTTCTTTTTTTTTTGTAATTAATTTACTCGTCATTTTATTCTCATTTTTAACAAGCTTCCTTCCTACCTTATTTTCCCATGTTTTTGCTAGCTTTCAGGCTAACATCTGGATTTTTCTATTGTAACCTTCAGTTATCTTATAGACATTTTTAACAAGCTTCCTTCCTACCTTGTTTTCCCATGGTTTTGCTAGCTTTCAGGCTAACTAGGTTTTTCTATTGTAACCTTTAGTTATCTTATAGCTATTTTTATACTATATGTGTCATTAATTTAATCTATTTATAGGTTTATAAATTAAATGTACATGTTTAATTTCTTTGGTTAATTATCGCTCATCCTATAAGTTAAGTTTTAGCGATTGTGGCTACATTTTAGCTAGTTTGCTAAGTTGGTTATAAATGACAGTTCTGCTAAAGCTAACCTGCCTGGAGAGTAAGTCTCACTCCATTTAAGTGCAACTTACAACTACGACAACACCATTTACATCTAATGTTTACTGAGTGTTTTTTTTTATATATATATATTCTTTACGTTATGAAGATATGAATGAGTGTTTTGTGGTGTTTCGTTTTGTTGTAGTTAAGGCTGGTGCAACATAATCCCAGCCTGGGTCTACGGCCTGTAGTCAATGCCAGGAGCAGCCCGATGAAACATCGCCCCCTTGCAGACTCCAGCACAGCAACAACATGTCATGACAGATGGTGTGACGCTCAGCTTCTATCAACACAAGAGGCAAAGCAGAGAGACCAATAAGAGGACATGGGAGATAGTGATGGAGGAGAAGGAGGAATCAGGTGTGAGTGTCACAGCCACTTAATGCAGCTTTGACGCTGAGTCACAGCGCCACCATGTGGTCCAAGTGCAGGCAGCCCTGTGGGTTGAGTGGTGTCAATGATTTTTCCACACAGTCAACAGAATGATTTTTGCCATGCACGGTAAACACACGGCCTCCCACAGTAATTTCTCCGAAATACACACAGTGGAGCACAGTGGCTGCACACTCATGACCGAGTCCCTGCAGAGTTCTACCTGGCAACCGTATACAAACAAGCACTTTTTCCCCTACTGTCTCACACAAAACAACACGCAAGAACGTGTGCCTGGATTGCCGTGTGCTCATTTGTGTGTGCAGGCACACGATGGAGACTTACAGACCAGAATNCCAAAAAAAAAGTAGTACAACATTTTGTGCAGATCTGGCCGTGCGGCAAATTAAGAAACAGTGAGCAGTGGGAGGAATGTGTTTCTGTGCTGCACAGATGAATCATCATAAATTAAGACGGTCTCCAGAGTAGACCTTTGTCTCCAGCAATTTGCCTCATGCTCTCTCTCTCTCTCTCTCTCTCTCTCTCTCTCTCTCTCTCTCTCCCCCCTGTCTCTACGCTACCACAAATAAAATGAAGTGGAGTTATTAAATTGTAAATTTAATACAGGGCATAAAAAATGGTAAGTGTTAATGAATACAAATAATTGTGTGTGTGTATGTGTGTTACATGGACGAAGACCTACAACTCTGATGGCTGAGTTCCATTTAGCTTTAGCTCCAGTTTCAGGTGACATGCATGGCGCACCTGTCATTAATGTAATCAGTAGCACCAAGGCCACGGTCCAGGACTCTGCTAGCTTCTCCTGTGATACTTGAGACTACAATGAAGTGGAACACAAAAATACACAGTATTTTAATACAACCATCAACTGCAGTAGAGCTGCAGGTTCTTTTGGCTAACGGAGTGAGGTCATTTATGGCAATATATGTTGATTTTGAAAAGCATTTTAGTGTCATGAATTATTTTTTTAAAGAAATAAAGAATATATTTAACCTGCAGGACTTTTTTACCAACACATAATCCATACCTTGTGGTGATGTTGATCACTTTCCCTTATGAATGGACCAAATCCAAACTTTAAATCATCAAACTTTAAACGTCATATTTCTTGGTGACGTCATATACTAAACTAACTGTCCCTGTAACAAATCCATTCATTCCTCCTGGTGTGAGTTGGTTTGTTTGAATGCTATCCGGGTATTTCACTTTTCTCGTTTCCACCTCCCCTGAAGCGCTCTGGCGACCTCTAGAGGACGGATGCCTCATACATCGTAAAACCACTGTTTAATACCATATTCACGAAGATGACTTAAATCTGTGTGGGGTTTTTTTCCCCTCTGGAGAATGTAAATATCTGTAATCCATCAACTTGTTTCAGAAACCGTCCCCGGCTCTCAGTCCTCAGTCCTGACTAGTCCTTCATCTGCTCCGCTCCTCTTCGTCTCTGAATAAACTCTTTTTTAATTCACTTTTAATTGAACTAATGTAACGCCTCATATTAATAGACCCCACAGTGAGGTCCCTCTTTATTGATTTAAGTCAGACGCAACTCGGGGGGTTGTTGCGGGAGGTGAGTATCGCAACTTGTCGGCGTGCGCGCTGTAATTGCTGTGCACGAGCCTCATTAGCATTTTAGCAGCAAGCCTGGCGGGAGTGAAGAGGAGGGGGGGGGGGGCAGAGCAGCGAGATTGGCTAATGAAGGAGATGAGATAAGATTCGCACAGAGGGTGAGGGTGAGGGCGACAGCGCCGTCTCCTTTCACCAGCAGGGGCTTATGTAACGCGTGTGACTGGAACCACAGCGCTGAGACCAAATCATCCATCCAATATTCTCACATCAATCAGTGTTTGCAGGGTTTTGGCAGCAGGAAGAACTGCAGTGACGCCTTTTATGTGGAATCAAATCCTGGCTGCAGACTAGGTGAAAAGGATTTTCATTAAAAGGACAAGTCTAATTATATATTTATTTTTTGTTTTGTTTTTATTTGGAAAGCTGATGAACTGCTAAGTCAGGGGTATCAAACCCACATCAGCAATTTAGTTTCCCCTTAAAGGGCCGGTTATAAATGGAAGACTACAGATCAGGTGTCCCCAACCCACGGTCCGTGGACTAGTAGTAGTCCATAAATCATTTGGTACTGGTCCACAGCGGGACACATTGAAAAAATGTACTTAATTTTTATTAATTTACTTCATTTAAAGACAATTCAGTCATATCCATTAACGTTCTTTATTTAAAGATCTAATCTGGCAATATTCTAAAATAATACGTCATTCAGACACAGAATAAAGTCCTACCGACCAGTCCTTGGAACAAAAAGGTAGAGGACCTCTGGTATGGATGTAACTAGTCCATAACAGACTAATACATGTTTCTGCAATAGATTATTATTTATTCAAGCTACAAATATTGTTCATTGCTTTGTAATCAAACAACTTTTAATTACTTAGGTTAGGAAACTCTGCTGCATGGACTTTACTAAATGTTTTTTAAGCTCCCAACGGCCACACAAAATGGCTTGGCGGGCCGCATTTGGCCCCCGGGCCTTGAGTTTGACACATATGTGCTAAGGTATTTAAAATTTCATTCAATTAATTGAGACATTCGTTTTTATGTACAAACTGTTGACACCAAACACTGTTTTAATACAGCGACACAGCATTGAGGTGTGCTGTCAACGTGACTGATGGGTTCATTGTAGAGGGGAGTTACTGTACATCAAAGATCAGCTCTAATCGTCGCCTGATAGGTAATG
>NC_024314.1:21096342-21140802 GCF_000523025.1 Cynoglossus semilaevis | reverse complement strand
GGGAAAGATTTCATTTCATTCATACATGAGGGTGTTCGCGGATGACACCGTGTTCGACTTTGAGAATATGAAGTAGAAAGAGAAAATACACAGAAAGAAGTATTTGATAGAAGTTGCACCTTTGTGATTTCCAGCTTGTATTCCACACTAGTTTTCATGTTCCTCGTTGTGCTACATCATCGTCGTCGTACTGTAATCATCTGTTTTTCTTTCCCCATTAAAATATTGAGCTAAAGCAGCCACCGTGGGACTTTTTTATTCATTGTGGGACTTTTTTATTTTATTCACAGGGAATCACTGAAAGCCGTATTCTTGGACATGAAATGATTCATGTGTTGAGTCAGAACACCGAAAACCTTCTCTGTCTCTTGAATTCTGGGGCAGAAAAATCCAACTTGGGCAACACATTTGAGGTGCAAACAACTTCTCCAACTGTTGAGACGGCAGCCAAACTCCTGTAGGCTGTAGGAATGGTCTGGTGAAGGACACTTTAACCACTGGCTCCTTGACAGAATGTGGCAGATCTTTTCTATTCCTGGAGATAGAGTGCAATTACTCTGATGGACGAATGGGGGGGAAATGGAAGCAAAGAAAGGAACTGTTTGTTCTGCCGGGGAATGTGGGAGCTTAAAAAAACGTTAAGGTGGTTGGCTAAAAAAAAGACGGACCAGAAGTGGCTCCACTGCCTGTTGATGCTACAGAAATAGAACTAGTTTCTTCCAGACTTTCGGAAGAGGGAAAAAAAATGCAGTCTATTTATAAGTAAGTCTGTCAATTTTTCTTAAATTAGAAAAAAAAAGACCTCTATGTGTAGAACTTTGTTCATCTCGTTTTTTTAAATATGTTTTTATTAATCATTTCTACTCAAAATGAAATATAATGACCATGATAAGATAGCACTACTATGTTAAACTGATAACTTAGCATGAGTTGTAATGTTGCGCAAAAAACAAACACAGCAAAACAAGGTCGTACAAATCTAATGTTGAACAACCTCAGATGACTCTATGGGAAACCAATACATATGTCTTGCCAGCAACAAGTAAGAAATATCTGACCATCAACTCAAAACATTAAGCTAAAAATTGAGATACTCTTGGATGAAAATTAGCAAAATAGCAGCAAGTTAGCTGGAAAATAATTCAAGTTAATCAAAAAGGAGGATTTGATGTTTTTGATGAACTTTTAATATCTGTTTTGCATGGTTAACATTAAGCTACTATTCCATTATTTTGTTTGTACCCAACTTGTTGTTGGCTATTTTGTTATATTTTGTTCTAACTTCTGCCAATTCCTCTCAGCTACGTTTTGGCTAATTATTATACCTATCTGTCCAATTGTCTGTCTAAAGATATTTTATGTCTTTTGACAACTGTCGGTTATTTCTGCTGCATTTGTCTAAGTTTAGACTCTTTGCTGAAGTCTGACACACTTCAGCAAAGACACGATGACACGTTTCCTCTAGAAGAACTCGCAGAACTGAACATATTTAGATAAAGCTGTGTACAAATTTAGATCTGCTGCTCCAGAAACAGTCAGTGTGGAGGATGTTTGACAGGAACAGCATCCAGGGCAAAAATAACCCCACGAGGAAAAGAGAAAGAGAGAGAGGGAGAGGTCCAAGCTGTCTCAAACCCAGATGCAGGGAAAGCAGGACATAGAAACAACTTTTTTTGGTTTTTACATTAACAGGTGATAAAAGTCCATTTTTGTTACAATAAAGATTTTAAAACAGTTCCTCGTGCTTTTTTGTGTGTGCACCTGTTTCGTCCTATTCCAATTTTTTTCATCCTTGCACATTTTATAAGCCAGCGGAGCCAGGATGTGACTCATGCATCATTACAGACAATTTAGAAAAAAAAATCAATTCTGTTTTTCCGGCACTTGCAGCGGGAAAAAGTGAGCGATTGATTGTGTCAGTTTGGACATTTCTGATTACCATCTCCTCTCTCTACTTCTGCCTGTGTGAGCACACGCTGCCAAATCGTTGATGGGCAGCGTATCCAGCAGCAGGTGACGGAGGGTGGGCGGTTGGTTATTGTGGAGCCAGCCTCGTAGTGTCCTTGATTTTCCATTGTATTGACATCACCGTCGTCTTATTTCGCTGCTGCCAAAACTCGCAGCTCATATCGACTCTGGCTTATTACACTTCATCTTTACCAGACAGACAACAGAATCAACACAGAGCTGCTACCGGGAGATGAAAGCTCCTGTTTCATTACATTAGGTAACCAAGATTAATGCTTCCACAGTAATTTCCAGTGTGCCCCACGTGGTAGGCCAAACGTTCTCTGATTGGTGGATTTTACTTTGAAAGATGAGAAGTAAGGAAGGATGCTAGTAGTGTTCTGCAAGAGTATGTTTTCTCAGAAAGAAAGACTTTGCCATGACTGTGTCTGACCCTCATGTCCACCACTATAACAAGGACGAGGTTCCCAGCCAACATGTCTGAGTCCAAATCTACTCTAGCGTCAGGAGCTGATCAAACTGAAGTCTTGACTGAATTGTCTTTCATTTTCAAGTGACAAAATAATGATGTGTCCTTTATCAAATACACTTTGTCGTCTTCTCCCATTGCAGGATATTTGGATCCTGCAGTCTGTGCCTGGACGAGACCGTGCTGGAGCAGTTTTTCTACTTTTTGTATTTTTGCTTGGCTCAGTCACGTCACGGTGACTCCTACTGTAGTTGTTCCTTTCTAACCTAATGACAGCTTTTTTGTGAAAATGATGATCATGACCATCTAATGAAGAATATTGACCAGATTCAGGTATTTATTATGTATGTTCAAATTGTACTCCGTGTTAGTACACAGATCAAAACAGACCATTTTTACTACTTTATTTTCCCGCATCCTTAGTTTGTGGCTGCATGCGGTTGTACTAATAAATACAGTAAATTACATGATGTTGTTGAAGAAAATAGTTTTCCTTTTCAAATATCATGACAGAATCTTAGATCAAACAGTGGTCGGGCCTCGGGGAAATAAAATCCATTATTGCGATGTTAGCCTTCCGTATCTACTGAGCCACGATGTCTGTGTGTAATAGCTCTGTGAAGAAGTGCACTGTGGCGTCCAAAAGGACACAGTCCTGTCTTTAATAAAGTCGCTCTGCCTTATTTGGTGATGATTTCAGAGGTCAGGATACACACTGGTCAATAAAATCATGTGTGTATTAAAGACACCTGAGGCCTCACAGCATCCATGTAGTCATACAGGCCGAGCTGAAGCCGACACGCTGCCCAGGACCTCGGCCATCTGTTGTTAAACTCTGCTGCCCTCAGCTATGTCTTACAGGAACTCAGCTTCCACTATCTCTAAAGTAAGAAAAACCTATCTCTTCTGCACTCCTCCCAGGTCAGACAAAGACAAAGACAATGACCCCTGATACAAGAGTTGAACTGAGAAACCACAATTTTCCATTAAACTCTGGTAAATGATGAATGACTGACTGGTGTTTCTGCCAGAGACTGCTTCCTGTCTCTTTGGGCTCTGTTTTCAATAAGCACAGAGATGTTATAAAAAAGAAAGAAGAAGAAGATGCTTTTATTAGACTGCATTTATCTTAACAGAGTGGTTCCTAGACCTGATCTGCAGCGCCCCATTTTTGTTTAGTCCTACAATTGCTACTTCTGCTTCAAACTACTACACTGTACTTCCTTAAAAAATGTAATTCCTCATTTAAAATGAATTAATTTCAACTACTGTGCCCCTCCCCCTCTGTCAATGTGACCCAAAGGAGGACCCACCCCACAAATTGGGAACCACTGCTGTAGTATAATACACATTTTTAGCAAACATTAGGATGAAAAGACAACACCCTAAAACACACTCTGTCCTTGACACAGTTAGACAACTGCCACCTTATGCACCCAATCCCACCTGTGGACCGAGTCACTCTCTTTTCTTTACCTGCCCATTTGCCTGAAGCTGCTGGGTCATCGGCCACCCACATCTTGTGCTCCGTATCTAAAAAAAAAAGCCATCAAATGAGGAGACGAGGACAGAAATAGATGTGGCACAAACATCCCTTGGTTCCTCACTGTGGACTGTTTTGACTAATGAGTGTGCCAGAATTGCAGAGGGGTCAATTCCCAAAGAGCGCAGAGGCTAACGTCAGTGATCCCCTTCCCCTTGCCCCATTTTCTGTCTTTCAGGTATACTGTAAATTGTAATGTGCATATATTAGCTCATCCTGAGCTAGATTTTTGTGTCACAGTGTCCTCTGTATTAGAGATGGCTTAATTTGCTGTCAGGTGCTTTTTTTCCCCACCATTTAAAATGCAATGTTTCATCCTAATTACCACATCTGGTGCCTTTGAGCCTAACCCTTAACCTCCAACTACTCCTCCAGAGCTGCTCAGTGGTACACTGAAGGCACTGATGGCCATGTTCTGGACTTTGTTTCTAGATATTAATCTATGTTATTGTACAAAGATCCACCTTTAAAAAAATGTAAATTTAACATCCCAGTCATGTGAAAGTTATAATTAAGACAGTAGAAAACCACAGTGGGATGTTTGGCCTGTGGAGGATTTAGCTTGTCGCTAACGCTACTTATAGATCATTTATATTGAGGGCTGCAGGTAAGTGCTAACAATAATTTGCTTAAAAACAGAAGGTGTGTCTCAAAATGCATATATATGTTTTTACAAACCACTGAATTTTAAGTCACCTCCGGATCATTAACATTGCCTACAAGAAAATCCTTTACAAACCACTGAATTTTAAGTCACCTTCAGATCCTTAACATTGCCTACTGTCCCTGCCCCGAAAAGTAGACCACGGCTACCCAGAGACCAGAGGTGTGTCTCTCACTCTTCAAGTCTCTCCCATTTCAAGAAAATCCCGTTGTATCAATTCAGGTCAAACCACCTTCTCAGTGGCTAAGTTCTGCTTTAGCACCGTGTATCTCCTGTGTACTTCTTAACCCACCACACGTGCTAACATTGTAATTGTTGTTTTGCGTTGTATCAATTCAGGTCAAACCACCTTCTCAGTGGCTAAGTTCTGCTTTAGCACCGTGTATCTCCTGTGTACTTCTTAACCCACCACATGTGCTAACATTGTAATTGTTGTTTTTTTTTTTAAATGTTTCACTGATATCATCCCATTTGTTATTTTGTACTGAAACATACAATTTTAAGCTTTCAATCATAAATTAAATGTAATATAATTTCCATTAAAAAGTGTTAGTGAATTGATTGCACACACATCCCAGGTCTAAATTGTTCTGTCCGCTTTCAATCCAAGATGGCCGCCATATCAATCGTTTTACTGCCACCTACCGTCCAAGGAGATTAGCTAGTCATTTAAAGTCAGGCATTTCAAGGCAGAAATATGACAGATCAAGCGATGAGTTGGCAATAATCTCTAACCCAAGGAATTCACCGTACGGATGAAATGGCATTAGGTTCATACAGTAACAGTTGGTGGATGAATGTGAACTGGAACTCAGGCTGATGGCTTGTCTGAAAGATGTGCCTAAAGCTTTTAAATGACAATAGGGTTTTAACTGTGAATAAATTAGCATAGCATCTCACCCACCTACAGTGCTTTAGAAATTCCAGTTGGGAATTACTGTGAAATTTCACCCAAGAATGGCACAACGCCCAAACGTTCACACTTCAGCTGACGACTCTCTTATACAAAAAGGATCACTACCAGAATTAGTCGTCATGAGGGTGTAGGTGATTCTTGATTTCTATTTCATGAGGACAACTTTTTAATCGGATACTGATCGAATGGTTCCTGTTTCCAGAGTGCGGTCAGAGCCAAATCCAGACTTTTGGCTGGTTGCCCCAATTCCTCACACAGAAGTGCCAAAATTTCCCCCCAGCAGTGAGCATCACTCTGGATAAGTGTGGACACACAGAGACAGAGAACATGTCTCATGTCCTGAGAAGAGACAGCTGTAAAACATGCAACAGTCACCACCAAAGAAAGATCAAAGGTCAGACTAGTCTGTAGCTGGTATTGACTGATGGTGAAGGGTACTACAGAAGGGTATTGTTGCTCTCAGTAGTCCCAAGTTTTATTGACATCCCAAGAAACCTTTACGATAACAGAAGACTCAAAGACCACTAAATTAACTTCACACTGGCTGGAATATCAGGCTCAACAACCAACAGGGAATGATCAAGAGTCAAGATAAAACAGCATTATATCCTCTACACGCAACATTTGTTTGTAGTGATGCCTTAAAGGGAGCAAAATGTGTAAAACATCACTGATAGAGATCACATACAGCCAGAGATGAAAGACCCTGTCGTTGCAGAATTGGTATTAACCTGTCACTGCAAAAATAACTGGGGTCCGACTTCACCAATACATAATTTGGATGTTATTAAACTCATGTACCACAAACGGCAATTTTCTTGTGATTGTATTTACTTCATACACCAACCGCAGAACTAGTCACCATGGGATTGTTTATTGGTCATGACTGCCACCTGGTGGTGAATTATGAGCACTGGCGGGGCACACGTCACCAATATAGTATTTATTAAAGTACCTGGGTTATGTACACCTTTACTTACAACCATGGGATTTAATCTGATTGTTTGGATCAATAAACCCTCTACAGACACCAGACTGCACGGGAAGTGTGTATTTGTATAGGTAGTGCTACAATGTCAACATTGTGACCTAATAGAATAGTGGCCACCATATAACATTGTCCTGAAAATTAAGTATATAGAAACCAAAAACAGTGAATTGATCAGTTAAAGATTTTAATGAACACATTACGCATATAAGTACTATTGAAAAGGCATAACACCAAAATTATAAAAAAAAAAAGTACATGATCAAAACCAAACTCAAGTCAACATACACACAATAGCTTAACAGTGAACATTTAAGGCGTCACCTCATAGCAGTCACATGGTGAGTGACATCATTGGTGTCCAGCTCCTCCCACAGCCAAGTCACATGTCCTGGTCAGGGAGAACCTGCTGGGAACAGCTCAGACAACAGTAACTGAGGGAAGCACTCTCCATTCGTCATGTCACATTTTTACCACTAATCAGTGATAATGTAATGTAACAGATATACCTGTCCCGTTTACCTGGATTTCACAATCCGCGACTGGAATCAGAGACATGGTGACGTGTCGTTGGCTTCCAAGGACACGGCTCAGGAGCGCCCCCTACAGGACGGGCAGCGTCCAGTGCGCCGCTGTGAGAAATAGAGGCCCAACAATGAATCATGCCCATACACAAAAAACAGCTATAACATGATTTGAACACCACATTTGGTATTTGAACCAATCACACCTTGTACTTTTGTCAGTATGGCGAAACGTGTCGGATCAGTTTCACAGAGTCATGGCGACCAGCTCATTTCCGGTTCATGCATACAGGCCGAACATTTCTTCAAAGTTCCTCTGTTGGAAGTCAAGACAATTTTCATAGCAAGTCGAGTCCAACTCAGCGTACACCCTGGTGGGTGACATTGATTCACAATACAAGTGGTCATAGGTTTCACTGAAACCTGAAAATGACACGTTGTGGCTCGTCTTCAAGTCTTCGTACACACCATTCATCAGGTACTGCGTCGTGTTCTGCGGCGCCATTGCTCCGGACGGTAGACACTCTTCAAACACCGTCTCCTCCGTGTTCCGTCTCACATCCACGTCTCGCGCCATGGTTTTTCTGAGCTTTGCGGCCCGTATCCTCTTCTGCTGCCGCTGGAAGTATTTTCCAATGGTCGGCGTCGAATAGGGTTTTACGGCCTCCTTGGTTGTAGACATATGGACGAACTTCCATTTCGGTCTCATTCCAGCAGACTTGGCGGCCTTTCGCAGCGGGCACTCAGAGTTTAAGAGTTTAGAAGAGAATTCCATTTTTTCTAAGCACATGTCCGAGCTACAAAAAATATGGATGAGAAAAATCCGACAGTGAGCAAATTATTTGCTAAATTATTTCTGGAAAAGAATACGAGACAATCTCTCCTTCCCGTCTAATAAATTAAAACGATTCAAAATTAGAGAAAAAAAAGTACTTCAAAATCTAAGTACGCACTAACACGCAGCTAACACACATCTACCACTCAGTATCCCCTGGTGAAGTAAGTTCAAACGTTGTCGTTACGTTCTAATTTATGAGCCACGAAGTACTACCCACAATGCTTTGTGGCCGGAAATAGGAGCATTGCAGTGACGCGCTCTGCTGCCGCTTAACGGCGCGGAGTTAACATGCTACCAATTTACAGTTTATTTGAAGTGTCATTTTAAAATGACAGGATCAAAGTAAAAATGGCTAAAACGTGTGTTTAAGGTCCAAAGTCTATCTGACAGAACAGAGTAGTATTAGGTGGTGAAAAGTATCGCGGGGGAAATATTCTCTCGTGTACCACTGGGTGGCACAATTCAACATCTTATATGCAACGATTTTAATCTTATTTACCACCAGGTGGCCCTTCAAATCAGCGACACGGCTCACTGACAAAACCCTAATCTGTTTTAACTACATTCACCTTAGGGTTTTTAAACAAGTGATTTCCTTAGTCATACTGTGTTTCTGTCTACTTCAACAAACATGTCGTCCCCAAATGCATTGATTTTAGGCAGGTAATAACTAATCTGCAAATCTGTTAAAAAGTTTAAATTATTATTTATTTATTTTTGACAGATTTAGGTTTATAGGTTTATACTCAGTAATTCAGTTGTACCGTCACCATTATCTGTTTGAAGGCACATTGTTTCATTAGTTTCTCTGTGACCACAGGTTGATTCTCTTTTATCCTTGGTGTGTGTGTGTGTGTGTGTGTGTGAATGAAGCACACAGGAGTTGGGCACGGTTCAAGTTTTCTCCGCACTGCAGTGTCTGTGATAGGGGTGAGTGAGAGCAAGAAGCTGTGAGAGGGGGAGGGACAGAGAGAGAGAGAGAGGGAGAGAGAGAGAGACAGACAGAGAGAGAGAGAGGAGAATGACAAGGACTTAACCAAACACACACGCCCTTAAAACAAATAATGCACACAATCAACCAGCAGCAGTAGACATCAACAGTCCTGTGGAGAGTTGATTTCATAGCCTGCCTGATGGAGATGTTTCATGATCGTGATCATGTTCATCTGAGTCGACTCTAAGACCTAAGAGGAACTCTTCTACCCACAAATTCACTGTTAATGTTTTTCGTTTCCTGGAAACTTGTTATGCATATTTTTACTTCACATAACATCAAGCTTCATTTGTCCCAAGTGTTTATCTACACAAAGGTCGTCTTAATGTCATCATCAATAATTAACTGGATGTGTGATACTGATTCATTCAGGAAGAACGTCCTCGTGACAATGGGAAATTCATTTGCTACCAAAGTCCTTGATATTTATTCTGGCATGTGTACAGACCAGAAATCAGATGTTAAACTGCATCTGTGAATGGCCATGACAACGACACGAAGAGCTAGAAGGTTAACTTTTGCTAAAGCTAACTGTCAGTTGAAAGTGTTTATTTAACCATCCATAGCAAACACTACTTTCTACATCTTTGCCAAAAATATGACTTTGTCCATGAACCGGTGGTGTAACCAAATTACAAAACAGCTGCACAAGTCTGGTCGGTTCACCTGAGTGCAGTGTACGAAGGAGATTTCTTTCCTAACAAAATAATTAGTCAATTTATTATCCAAAGTCCATCTGCACTAATAGAACGTAAATTAAATTCCCAAACCACATGCGCACACATTAGAATGTCTGACGGATGTAATAATAATAATATATTTTATTTGGAAGCGCCTTTCTGAACACTGTACAGGGTATGCTGGATGTGTTGACAACAGTCAGTGACTCCCCTCATTCTAATGTGTACAAGTTATCCCTGTGTACCAGTGGATGAGGCTCAAGTACCACCAGTGGTACACGCACCACAGTTTGAGAACCACCATACTAGACAAAAGTTGACAACAAAAAAGGCTCCATCCACTTTGACAGAAGTAACAACATTAACACACTTCAAGTGGGTTTGACTGAGTGTGTGTGTGTGTGTGTACATGTGTGTTTCTATTCATCCCATTACATATTTTTATGGCCATGACAACCTCCCTCCCCTTTCCTATACGCCCACTGCCCACCTGCTGTACCAAATGCATGCTGGGATATCTCGGTTGAAGACAGACTGAACAGATGATCAGCTCAAAGATGGCCTTTGTCATGTGTGCCCCCGTCAGCAGGAGGCTGGAAATAATAAAGTCGTCTTTGGTTCCTGATTGGAGGGAAACAGGAAAACTGGTTCCTGTTGCTAAAGATGGACGCTGAGAGTTTCCCATGGTACATTCTGTTTCCGCAGTGGGCACGGACTCAAACGTGGTCGCTGAGTTCATCGCAGACCGAGCACTTTGCAGCTGAGACAAATGTGGTTGTCGCCTACTTGTCACCTCGCTGTGCTGTGACCCTGGCTCTAGTGGGAAGTGTCTTATGAGGGCTTAATATATCCTGGTACAGACCGGGTTGGCACACACAAGACCACAATCTCTCTCTCTCTCTTGTTTTTTCACTCCCTCATCACTCCCTTCCTCCCTCTCTATCTACCCCACCCCCCATCTGTCTCCCTCCCCCCATCCCTCTCCTCCCTTTTGTCACTGTCTCTCCCAAACACACACATGATTCTGTAGATTTTGGAGACTAAATAACAAATGGTTCTAGGGATTATTTTTAATCCAGAGCCACAATTATAAATCAGTGGAACTTGTGACATTCTTGGTGGTTCTTCATTTCTCTGACTGAAATGTAGTTAAAAATAGTTTACATTAACCTAAAACAACATATGGTTAAAAATGGAGACCAAGAACATCTACATATACAACAACAGAAATTAGCTTTAGCCAGTGGTGCTAGACATTAAGCTTAAATAAGGCACAAATTGTTATTGTTGTATTGTACAATTGGCTATAAATTCATCAAAAAGTAATAGTCAGTCAGTATGGATAGTAATCACAATGTCCCATAAGCATGAGTAGGAAATTAAGAAAACTAATTCAAGAAAAAAGAGGTACAAAATATTAAACTATCATTAGCTAAAAAAGAAGCAACCGCTGGTAAAACTTGGCCTAAATGGCAAAATTAGCCCAAAATTAAAAAAAAAAAAAATCAGTAAAGTATAGAAATTTAAAAAATGTAAAAGAAAATTGCCTAAAATTTAGATATTTGCATCAACATAATTTATAGATTAAATAGATTAAATATATAATTAACACAAAAACACAACAAATAAACACAGATGTATAGACATATTTTTATATATTTTTTATGTTGTTGTAGAGATGATCCGGCAGTTAAAAAAAAAAAAATCAAAATCAAACCAACCCATTTCACTTGTCCCTTTTTTTACCCTCACTATAGGATACAGTTCTCCAACATGTGACTGAAAAAACAAATGGTCACCCCCCTCCCCCTCCCCACCCCCTACACACAGACACACACACACATCATTCCATCCACAGATGACACGAGTTAGAAGGAGAGGAGGGGGAGAAGGAAGCAAATTAATTATGTACAAATGTGTGCTGTACCGTCACACGTGGACCTCCCCTCTCTCTCCCACCTACTCCTGCCATTTTTCTCCTCACTCTGCCTCCACATGCTCCATGGCGATGACTCACAGTCAGCCTGTGTGGGAGTCCTCAGATCCCTGTCTATCCCTGCAATCGCATTATCAACAATAGTAATTTAAACCAGGGGAGAACGGTGGGGGTGGGGGGCGGGGGGGTCGCTGCTGAGACTGTGTGGGGGGTGTAGCTGGTTATAAAGGAGCGTGAAGACGCTGTGAAGCATTAATCAGTGAAATCAGCCCGACCGCTCCACCACATCTGCTGAGATAAATACACAGGCCTATACTGGTACAAAAGGGACATTCAGATTATTATGGCGGTGCAGGTGGTTTCTACACAGTCCTGAGGTCAAAGCAGCAGAGAAGCACCATTCTCACTGATCCTCTCACTTTCATTAAGCCAGGACTGTCCAGACGTTCTCACTGATCCTCTCACTTTCATTAACTGTCTGTCCAGACAATTCTTCAAGGATGACCAGATTTGGTCATTTTATGTGATCAAGAGACAACAGCTCAGACTGTTTTTACAAATGTTTTTTTATCTAACTGCTGAGGAACCAACATCATATTTAAGTCCTAAAAATGATTTGTATTACTTATTTGAAGTGAGAGTACAAAAATGTAGAAATGACACAAAGAGCAAAAGAAGAAAAACTTTGGGGGGAAAAATCCTAAAAAATAAAAATAAAATAGCAAAGTTTTCCATAAAAACATAGATGAAACATTCTCAAATACAAATAAAAACAACAAGCTGCCCCCAAAACGACTGCAAAACACTGTAGGTCAGAGAGAAGCTAAATGCTAAATGCTAGCTAGGTTAAAGATATGAAGAAGTAGGCCCCGAAATACAGTAGTTACATGTAGGTGTTGATCATTGTAAAGCTAGCCTAAACCTAATAAAATATACTCTAAGTTAGTTGTATCTAGTAGCCAACAGTTAGCCAAAAGAAGCATCAAATTCAGCAGAAAATGCTAAATGGCTAAATGTGGCTTTTTAGCTGCAAATCTCCATGACAACCACAGTTAACCGGACCTTTAGTGACAACAGAAACAGTGACTTGGCTCTGACTGGTTTCCACAGATACACGATACATCAGAGAATGAGTTTGAGTTGTATGTGCTCAGTTATTTACCGCAGACTTAGAAGAAGGGTATTAAAACCCCACAACTCTGTCTTTTTTTTTGGCGGTGGGGGAGGAGAGAGGGGGGGGTCATCCAGCCCGGCTCTAATGGCTCCCCCCATGACCTTAGAGTGCTTCACATTGATTAACCAATAAACATCGCAGTCAAATGGCCAGGTCAGCTGCTACATCTATCATCCTTGTTACAGTCACTAATGCTTTTAACTGCATTGATTCTGCCTTCGGTCTGGGTCACACAAGGCCTCCGTCCATACTCCCTGTATCAGGTGTCGAGCTGCACAGCCATCATAGCTCACTCTCATGCAGTTGTGGTTCAGTGGGGGAGAGAGGGCCGACTCACTGCTAATCTTCATGTTTCCAGCTCTTTTTCTGTGTTTTTGTTCATGGGTCTTGACTGCTGAGAGCAAATTATCCTCAAGTATGGACTGGGGGGAAAAAAACAATGTCGTGTTTTCCAGCCCTTTTTCGAGGTTTATAAAATGAAAAATAACATTGTAGCCTCAGTGCACTCAGAATGTCTCGCTCCTGGTGAAACCTGGGCCTGTTCAGTTCATTCACTTGCAGGAATTGAAGAAAGACACACACAAAGATCTTCTTAAACAGCTCTACGCAAGTATTCCTCTTTTATCTGCTGCCACCTGCTGACGTTGTTACACAGACCAGGACACATTTTTGCTGTAAAAAATTAAGTCCTCATTCAAACACAGTTGCAACTAGAACAGGCATAGGCAAACTACGGCCCGGGGGCCAGATACGGCCCGTTTGGCTTTCTAATCCGGCCCGCCAAAGCTCTCCAGAATATGTTATTATTTATATTATTATTATACTTCCACATTTTCCCTGCAATACCCACATTTCCACGATAGATGGCGGAGAAAAGGATAAAAGTATTTTAGCCTTTAGGCATGACTTTTACATGTCATTTATCTTAGTTCACATGCATGCTCCATTTGTCTGCTGCTGCCCTGGCCCGCCTGTCAAATTTTAGGACCCATTGTGACCCACCAGTCAAAAGGTTTGCCAGCGCTTGAACTAGAACAATGACAACCACATGTCCACAAGATGGCAGTTTTTCAACCAAATGAAGAAAAAAAAAATCTCAACGAAATGACTTTCAGGAGCGTAGATATCAGATAAAACGAAACTGCGCGCATTTGTTTTTAAACGAAGCGTGTTGTTGCTGGGCAACCATGTGCCCTAGATTTTTTTTATCCATTGCTAACAACCACTCAACTGCCAAACAAGCGTGGGAATGCCACAGATCACATTGCTTCAACGGAACCTCAATCATCCTCAGAGTGATGGCTAAGTGAATCGCTCTAATGCAGCAGCCTGCTACGGCTGACTGAGGCTGCTGGAGGAACCTGACTGAAAACCAAACATATCAGATCTGTTGCTCAGCCAATTTACCTAAACACAGTAATATTTTTAATTCTCTCCGTTTACTCTCTTTCAGCCAACGATTCCTCACAGAAAATATTTTTAATTCTCTCCGTTTACTCTGTTCCTACATTCTGTGCTGCGATTCCAGCCAACGATTCCTTACAGATCCAGCCTGCTAAATAAACCCAGTTAAAAACTGGCGGAAGTCTCACTGCAGACTCTAAATCTTCTTCTAAATATCACCGCCCCCTTTGGCAAGCTTTCACAGGCCTCACTGTGCACATGTCAATGAATAAAGGAGGAGGAACAACACACCAGCAGAAGAGAAGCAGTCGTTTGGCTTCAGATATATTCCATTTCCTGTCTATTTGGATTCACTTTTTATTCTCTGTCATAGTTTGGCATTTAAAACAGGAAGTGTGATTTATTATCTGGAAACACTTGCAGAACATCCTGGAAACTTGTCTGTTAAAAAAAAGAAGGTGCTAAGATTAGCTACAATGTTTGTCAGAGTTGAGAGAGTCACCTCGAGGACATCGTTGCTAAGTTTGATTCATTTTTAATTCACCATGAATGAATAAAAATATTTCTTCCATCTTTTCCTTGGCAACATAATACATTACGGATCGATGGAACAAGGTGATGGACATGATGTAATCCGTCTTCTCTTTCTCGCCACAGAATCATGTTTCCTTTTCTGTCAATTTTCTTGTTGAACTAAAAATAGCAGCTATAAAATATCCCCTTAAAGCACAGATGCTCACCTTACACTGCAACTTAAATTACTTCTTACCTAACATTTCCAGTGTCACAACAGTCTCTGGAGGCAAAGGTCTAGGAATAACACGCACAAAACATTCATGAACCAATGAAGGAGAGACAAATATACCGAAGAAAACAGGTGTGAATGATGAGACTGATTAGCTACGTGGCTAGCAGGTGTGGGTGGTAACACTGATGACAGACACAGACCTAACAAAATAGGTCAAATAAATGGACCAAAGCCATAATTTAGCTCTAAATGTTTGTCTAAATGATGATTTTAATTAGTAATGATGTAATTATAATATACCTGAACAACAAATATTCAATAGAATTATTTTTTTTGTAGCCACAGGCTAACATTATTATATTAGTTTTTATGGCATCACTCATCAGTTGACAGCAGCAAAAACATTTTTAAAATTAGCAATGAAATACTTTAAAGAACTCTACCACATTAAAGAAACGTTCAACATAAATAAAGCGCTAAATGCTAATTTACAGTAAATGAATCAATGTGGTGTGACTGAGTGCTAGTCTGGAATAAAGCCAAATATTCATCAGGAAAATACTTTAAACTTAGCCTAGCAATAGCTTAACATCTGCCATATTTTAAGTTTGTAAGGATAGCCTGAAGCTAAACCAGAAATATATCAATTAGCTTTTCAAAATAGACAAATGCTTAAATTTAATCAAAAGCCCAGCTTAGCGAGTTCAATCCCAAAAGAGCTCTTTGTTTTACCTAAAAGTTAGCCAGAAAGTTAGACCCAGTGCTTGCAGGAATGTTTTTTTAAACTGCAAGGGAATTAATCAATCTTAATCTTAAATCATATTTTGAATATATTAAAAAATATAAATAAACATTAATAGTATTGATATACAATGCAGATAGAGCAACAGCAAAAACAACCAAAGATAGCATGAGGTAAACAATACGTTTCCAGACAGCATGTTAGCCCAGCACTTCTTAATGTCTTAACTGAATGAAAACCATGTTTAGAGTCCGGTCAACCCCAGGACAAACGTTTGTCTCTTATTTTAAAATGTGTGAGTATGAAGAATAAAACCACAGAAACACAGTGAAGCTGCATGTTCATCTACATATGGTCTGTGTGTGGGTTGGTTTGGTGACAGAAATAGACTACAGACACTGACTCAGAAGTGAAACTGCTGGACCGTCACAGCACAGTCAACTCAAACAGGGGAAAAAAAAAGATGATTAGATGTGGAGATAGAAAATGGTCCCTACCACTGAAATCATTAAACCTCGGACAACACTGACACTCTATTTACTCCAACCCTTATGAATACCCTAATGTGTCATTATCCCCGGGAGCTGTCAGCCGCAGCAGTCAGAAAATGTAGCCCTTGATTATAATATAGGTGAAGCCTGTGTTTATTCCACTGAGCCACAGCTACTGCTGACATGTTTGTTTTTTCTTCTTTTTTAATCAAGGTCCTTGAAACAGGCCTGGCTGGCACAGCGACGGTAAACACAGGCGTTCACAGAAGCCACTCCCTGAATCCAAATACATTCATGACCACAGAATAAACTGCAGTTTTGCATACCAAAATGGAAAGAACAGGAAGTATGCAAAGATGCTGAACACAGGCATGCAGTATATAAAACCCCCTGATTTCCTGTGTAACATTGTGAGGAGAAGGACAGCTGCACCACAAAACTGTCAAACTGTTTCTCTTTTTTCATTTCCTTTGTCAAACTTCTGTTTCATTCAGATGGTGTGGTACTACACCTTCACTTTGCAGCAATGGTATCTACATAGTATACATGTTCGTGGTTAATGTATCAATGTGGGCCAAGTAAAACAACGTATGTCCCACATAACACACGAGCTGGGTTTTAGATGTACAGTAATACATAGAATATATAATTTAAATATGTCAACAATCATTTGTCTAATTTGACATATTTTTCAAATTATAATCTGATGTTTCCCTTTAAATACAGTACACTAAATCTTAATATCAAGGGTTCTAAGAATATTAAAATGAATAGGTCAAAACAAACAGGACAGTTCCATTTTAACATCAGAAGTCCAGGCAGTCAGAAAACTTACTTTCAATAAAAAAAAAAAAGTTTTGACTTTTCACTTTTTGTGAATTTTATTTTTCTCCTTGAACATACAGCTGAAGACACAATAACACATCCACCAAAACTGGCCATAAACAAAATCTGACTTTTTTTTTACTCTCATGTCCAAGCCCAGCTACTGGTACAGCAGGTGGAGCTCATGTGTTTGGACTGAAAATGAGGATTTGTCCACATGTTCCACACAGGCCCTGAATATGTTCCTGTGTGACTAAAGAGCAATACATAATCAAAGGTGATATGTGTCCCACACGGGACAATGTGGTCAATGTGGGCCACATCAGGCATTCAAACAAGGGAACTGGATCTGTTATTGCCCATAGAAAATCCCAAAATGGCCCATGTTGAGAAATGATAAATGTGACACTTTTTGAAAAATGTCGCACTGTCATCTGGATGCGGTCTAAATGCCTCACATTCGGCCCATTCTCATTTTAACTACATCTGGGAACATTGCAGTCAACCTCTGAACCACATCTGGCCCACAGGAGTTAATTGTTCATACCATAAAAACCACCGCAAATATACAACGATGATGATGATCTGACAGAAACAACCAGAGAATCTGTCTCTGCATCTCAGTCTCCCGTCTGTCCAGGTTTGACCCCCGTAGTCAGCATGTGTAGCACGTGGTTGAACAGTAGAAGACGTTGTTGTTGTGCGACAATAACCGTGTCCAGAACTCAGTTGTGTAATTGTGACACACTAAAAGGTTTCACACTGCGATCACAGAGGAGCCGTGACCCAAGGACAGTGCAGATGACTGTAGCATGTGGTTGCAGGGATCAAACATGTGACCGACAACAGACGAGCTGCTGACGTAGTTGTTATTGCTGCAGCGCTGTCTTGGCACGAACATGTAGTAGTTTTGTCACTGGTGGAGAATCGGTGGTCTATGTGTACGAGCGGCACTTGATGTGTGAAGGAAGCCTTTCAGGTTGGATCACAGTGACAAAGTCCCCGATGTTTCCCTTTAGCATCAGCTGTAGTGTCTCTTTAATGAGGTAGAGACAGATGTCGGACTACGTTCACGCCGAGGGCCTTTACGATCAATTAGGGTCAATTTGTGTGTGTTTTGTAATTAGACAGAAAAATTAGACTTCATGTCACATTCAGGATCTTTTGGGAAAAAATCAGATCTGTATTCCTCGCCTATCATATCACATATACAGCTTAAGGGCAGTGGTGGCTTGTTGGTTTAGGTTTCAGGTTCGAGTCCACCAGCTGCACAGTTACCACTGAGGTGCACTGAGCATGGCATCATCCCCACACACTGCCCCCTGCTGAATTTGGTGATGGGTCAAATACAGCGGTCACATTTTGTGACACTGTCGTTCACTTTCCACTTTCCTATGGGTCAGGACCGAAAGAACAAGATCCCAGAAATGATCTCTCTCCACAGGGTGGCAGGGCGCTCCCTTAGAGATAGGGTGAGGAGCTCTGTCACCCGGGAGAAGCTCGGAGTAGAACTGAGTCAGCTGAGGTGGCTTGGGCATTTACATTGCATGCCCGCCGGACGCCTCCCTCGGGTCATGTCCCACTGGGAGGAGACCCAGAGAAAGACCCAGGACATGCTGCAGTGACTATGTCGCAGGATCCACCCCCCCCCCAGAAGAGCTGAAGGAAGTGTCTGGGGAGAGGGGACTCTGGGTGTCCCTGCTCAGACTGTTGCCCCCGTGACCCAGCCCCACATATGAGGATGACGACGGATGAATGGAGATATGTATTTGATTTGGATGAATGGCCTGGATCTGACGTGTGCTGCTCAGACTGCAACAAAACTCGTATTCTTGCCTCTTGCCACATCCTCTTGTGCTCTAAGAGAAACACTGTTACATTTTATAACCTCCCTTTCTGCCTTAAAGCAAGTGAGGACACATGTATCTAACACATCACGAGAACACAAAAAAACCCCAAAAATGTCACTATCAAAGGTGCAAAAGAAAAGCTAACACAAACATGGTCCCAGTCTCAAATGGAGCCGAATGTCCGTCTGGGCTGGAGAAATCGGAAAGTAATATAACACGTGGTACTGGGCAATGAATGTCACTCATTGTCGGGCCATGTAGCCGTGCATTTGCCGGAAAAAACAACCGCGTCGCCATCAAAATCCTTGGAGACTTCTGATGTTTGATGATTCTTCATTTTGCCTTAAATCATCTTGAAGGCACAGTACTGTGTTGAGTGTAACCGACAGAGAACGTTTACACAGGTATAAGATTTACACACATATTTCTGCACCTTCAGTCTGAGGAGGAACATCGTACAATCCATGCACTTTTCCATGCGGCACAGACAATATGGCACCTTCACATTAGTCACTGTTTTACAAGTTTTTCTCAAGAAAATATACTTTAAAAAAAAAAGTGCAGTAGTGTGCAAAAACCTCCGGTTCTGTTGTTTCAGCAACACTGTAATAAGACCAGACAGTAAATCCAGCTACGTGCAGTTGCAACTCCAAAATGCCTTTCTTTCCCCAGTTAAGTCTTGAATAAATAGGGGGTTTGTGTCACCAAAGGTGTCCAGCGTAAAAACTGCAACAGCAAAACCACTATGTCTACGGAAGGGGCTGAGTGATGTCACTCTACACATCGTCCAATCAAATGAGCAAAATAAATAAAACATAAAAAGCAAAGCATGTAACAGGCTGGAATTGTAAACAAAAAACTTTTGCTAAAAGGATAAAAACAATATGCTAACTGTCACTGCCAAGCCCACCTAAGCCTGTAATAATAATATATAATTATAATGCAAGTACACCGATATCATTTTTATTTGTCATGAGTATTCTTTACTGTCTCAGATTTCCTATGGTACCTGAACGCCCCTCGTTACTGACATGCCAGTCAGTGGGAGCCACTTAAGTGCTTTGGGGGTTGGAGGGTTGTGAAGCTTTTGCGACGTAGCAAACTACACTTTCCATACATCGAGAGTTAAACACGCCCACTTCATACCATGACTAATCACATAATAGGAAAAAGTTCCACACTGATAATCTGTCAAAAACAAGCTCTAGGAACTTCCTTTCAACGCTGCCTGTGTTTTACCTTTGTTTCAAAATAGGGGACAGTGTTGAGTCCAAACACTGAAGTGAGGTCTCATTTCTGATATATTGTTTGGCAACACAGATATTGGCAGAAGTTAAATAGTTGATAACTTGCTAAGGAAAGGGACAGGAGAAAAGACAGAAGGCAGTGTCCCTGCCGATAAACACAGCACCAAGTACGGTTCATTATTTTAGGAAATTCAGGTGTACTACACCGTTAAAAAAGACTGAACGTTCAGTGTTTGAGTCCAAAACAACATTGTGGCCAGAGACTTTTGCACAGTACAATTATTTACATTTGCAAGGCCGGTAAGAACTTTTGTACATTTGTCATGTTGGCGTTGTGCATGACTGGAAAGAACAGCACGAAATGCAATCACAAAATAAAAAAAAAGTGAAAAAACAAAAAACAAATCACAATTCTGTCAATAAAGTGTTTTACATTTAAATCAAAACAAACAAACTCATTAGGAAAATTAGGCAGCCATTAAAATGCCTTTTTCTGAGACGCCCACTCTGCTTTAATGCCACTGCCTCGCTCTTTATATCAGCGTCTGGCCATTTGAGAAGCACAAGGACACGGCGAGAACATGGATCAAAGAGACCACTGTTTTCCTGACTGGGCACTTGGCAAGAACAGTACAGTTACCCAGGGGTGACTTACAGCTGCCCCTCTAAAGAAGTATCTCAGCAGCTTGGCTTGTGTCAGTGAAGCTGTTGAAACGGTAAAAATACTTTTCATTTACATGCTTTTTCCAGCGCTATTTCTAATTTTTTTTTTTTTTAATTCACATTTAGACAACAATAAATGCAAGCACACCAGTGTGTAAACATCCTCCCTTTGCATTAAAGGAATAATATGCAACTTGGCTACGCATTTGTGGGAATATACTGTAGTATTTTCTTTTCATTCCTAATGGCTCCTGCTTTGAAGTAAAGCTCTGTTTGGCTGAGCATTAGATTGGCATTGGAAAATGCCAATCAAGTGCTGGGCTGAAGAAAAGCAGAGGAAAATCCTTTTATTCACACACACTCTCTCCCCCTAACCCCTCCCTACTCTCTCCCTCCCCCCCTCCTCCCATTAAATTTCACTTCTATGCAAGTTTCTAAGAACCAGGACGCCATCATCTCCTCTGTTGTTTGTCACATCTTGTCAGTCTTTCAGTGCATTTCATTATCCCCCCATGCTCTGCTGCTCCTTCTGCCTCTGCTTAACAAAGACCCAGGGGGGGGTTTGGTCCAGCTGCCACATATCGTGGTCAGATACAGTAGTCAGCACAAAAAAAAAAAAAACCCATCCCCCAACCCTTCCCCACTGTGCACATTTTCACTTTTCTTTCCAGCCTCAGCTGAGGGCTTTTCACTAAAAAACACCCACACATCCATGCACACACACAGACACACGTGTCCATGCACACACACAGACACACGTGTCCATGCACACGCACATATTTTACTACAGAAACAAGGGGGCGGAGGTACGACAGGTTTTAGGAATGTTTCAAGGTCTCCGTTGCTGCTGGTCTATAATTTTTTGCGGGAAAATGGATTAAGCAATACAATTACGCAGCAGCAACAGCAGTGTGTGTGTTTGTGTGTGTGTGTGTGTGTTTGTGGACGCAGACCAGCCTTCTGCCAATTCAATAACCAAGCACAACTTCATCTGCTTCTTGTAATCCACCAAACCTCCACTGACCGCTGCGTTTCAGCTCCACGCGGTGCTCTCACCTCCTCCCTCCCTACGGCGGGCAGCGTCCTATTCTCATGCGCAGCGTGCCGCTTTTGTGCAATTGCCAGAGCTGCAGAAACTCCTCAGGCATGGTATGGTAATAGCTGTAGGGCAGGATGTTGTCGTAGTAGTGGTGGCTGACCGGCCGCTCGTCCAGGCCGATGGAGAACGGCCAGAAGCCGTAGGCCGTCACCTCCTCGCACAGCCCCAGAGCCAGGCTGACCAGGTAGAGCCCCGTGGAGAGGCGTTTGGCGTGGATGTTGCGCGCTTTCCAGAATTTGCTCAGCGAGTGCAGGAATTCTGGGTTGGCAAACAGCATAGTGAGGTTGGAGGAGGTGTCTGCCAGGGCGTAGTAGGCTCGCAGAGACGGGTCGGTGCAGGGCTTCATTGAGAACGCAGGCATGTAGATGTAGCTGGAGCTGTACACCTTCATGTTCTCCACAAACACCTTCCTGGACCACAGAAGGTTCTGGAATCTAAGTAAAAATAAAGACAAATTTGCTTTTATAAAGTGTTTAGTCTGCACCTGAAAATATATTTTCTTCTGGTCACCAATTTTTGCATAACTTGAAGCTTATTTTCTTTATAACCATTAGTGATCTCTGGACTTAATGTTTTTAGTCTTCTGCAGCTAAGTTTTAATTGTTCTGCTTTTCGCACTCCTTTATTCATCTTGTGGCTAATATTTATTCACCTGCCAAACTTTTAGCTATGTTCGAGTTCAACTTTAGCTATTTATCCCCAGGTTTTTGGAGTAATCGTTCTCTTTCATTTGGGAAATGGTTTGATTTTCAGTGAGTCTTATGAACTATTTTGCTCGATTTTTTTTGGCTAATACTTGTGTTATTCAACCATTAATCTTAACTTTCACCAATCTGTCTTTTTGGACCTTTAGCTTCAGCTACAAAAACCTGTAATGTAAGCTATCAAGGGACTCACTCAGAGTCACTACGTCAGTTCATATACTGCAGTACCTTTTTCTACATCGTGCTCAGTATAGACACTCATTAGACTTTGTCTAATGCACATTTTGGCCTCCATCAGTGTGATGCTGCAGAGCACTAGTGAAATGAATCCCTTTCAAAAAAGCGTAAGATCAATATCTCAGTATCAATATCTGAGTACTTCTCACTGATCTCCTCCTCCACAGGATCATCTAGGTTTTCTCAAACACATCTGCGTCTGCTCCTCTGTATTTACAAACACAGGCTTCAGCAGAGTCCACATGGTTCACCTTCTCTCTATGATGCTGGGATTGGCTGTGACCAGGTGCGTCCTGTGTCCCACGTCCTCCACGTATTCCTTTGTGAGCGGTGGAAGGTTACTCCTGAGGAAAGGACACGTGACAAAAGACACAATATTCACCGTCTTTGGGTTGATCTGCGACAGAGGATTGTTTATTTTTTTATTCCATTCAGACCAGTGTGAGTGATTTACATCTTTCATTATTGAGACCAGAGTTGTTTTGGTACATGTGGTTTTAGTTGTTTAGAACAGTGGTCCCCAACCCCCGGGCTGTGGACCAGCTACGGTCCGTGGGTCAGTTGTTACCGTGCTGCAGAGAAAGAATGCATAAATTAAATTATTTCCTTTTTATTTATTATCTGATTCTGAACGATGTTTTATTTTGAAAAATTTCCGGTTTCTCTCGGCCGCATCTGTCTATGACTTGGCTTCAGAACTTCGAGGACACTGCTAATAAAGTGGCTTATTGTTTACTATTATACGTAGGAAATACCAGTTTCTATGTCGGTCGTATCGTTTTATTTAGTTGTATTTATCCACCACACCTTAAAGGCTGGTCCGAGGCGCAAAAAAGGTTGGGGACCGCTGGTTTAGAAAACACTGACGCTCCCTCACTGTGGAGACATTTTCATCTCCTTTAATCACCACGCTGTAAAAACAATTAACTTAACAACTAACCATTTGGCAATATTTTTTCTCAACCCAAAATATCATTTTCAAACGTATCCGTAGATGGTTTTGGTTTACTTCCAAGTCCTTTTTAACATGTCCTTCTCCTTTTCCTATCATCATCTATTTCAGTATTTGCTCACTCAGACTGTTCCCCTCCTGTTTCCTTTCTCTTGTTTCCTTTTTTCACTGCAGACCTTTTTTTTCGGTGTCCTTTTTGCTGAGCTTCTGCCGTCAAACACCAGCAGCACCTCATTATTACTGATGGCGTCGCGCTCTCTCTCCAGGGCACAGCTGAGTCTCATTCACAGTCAAGCAGCTACCACTCATGCAAACACACGCGCACATTCAGTCACAGTGAAACCAGAGAGTCCTTCATTATTCTCTCACCGCATAATGAAGTCGGCCTGGTCGATGTGCTGTCCGCATTTGCTGTGTCTGAGGATGCCGCTGTTGCCAATCACTGCACACTTCTTCAGGGGCAACGGCAGAGGGTTGTCCTGGGGAGACAAGTTTGTTTGTTAGATTTGTTAGCATACTTTGGTCCCCTACCACCAAGTATTACTTCCCCTGAGGAATTTTACAGTTCAGTGGAGGACTTTAAATGCAGAATCCATGACGCATTTAAAAAGCACAGGCGTTCTTTGTAGCTATAATACAGTGTACGACCCCAAAGGTCGGCAAAGACAAAGACAAAGTTTATTTAATATAGTTGGTCAAGCTACAAGCAGCAAGTCATAGTGTCTTATTAGATCGAGAAACATGACATTTATATTAAATCATTTATAAGGACAGCCCATTTTCTCATTTCGCACAGTGAAAGAAAATCAGACAGACCACGGCCTCCTTTTGAGACACCAGTTATTAGCATTTGTGCATGATAATGTTCATACCATTAATTTTCAGAACTCCAGAGGGATTAATAAAGTTCTATCCATCCATCCATCTATGTGTAATCTAAACCTCTGGCAGATCAGATATCATGAGCCACAGTTCTGGCCTGAGAGCCGTCTGTTGCTGTCTGGATTGATTGATCTGGATCGTCTTTTATTCTCCCAGACTTCTGTGAACTCTACAACATTCGGCGCTTCATGCTGGAGCTGTGTTGCAGCGACTCCATGAATCCTATCCTGGCTGTGAATCATCCTCCCTTTAATTAAAGCCTCCTACAGGGCTGGTATTAGGAGTGTGACAGAGAACACTGTAGAAGTCCTGCTCCGTGAAACACACACCTCAAATGTTCTCTTTCTATTCGCCGCGGCTACATTATTCAGAGGTGCGTATTATAAAGACAGCGGAAACAATTGCGTTCATTATTCTCCTCCAACTGGGCACACAACCGGGAATACACACATCTCTCTCTCTGCCCCAGGGTGTCAGTTGGACCATGACAGCGGGGTTAGTCGGAGAACAATACCAGCTAACAGTCCATGATGTTGGGGAGGGGAACTGGATTTAGCCAAGGGGTTCTAAAATAGAAACCCGGACGTGGAATGGAAATGAACGTCTCTTCACATCAACGTTAACATTTTGTGGAATAGCTTGTGGTCTCGATACCTAGTTGAGGATCTGAACTGGTGTCAATTTTAGAAGTTGTGATCCAATCCAAGGTGATATAATAAATGTACAGTAGGCAAATAAAAAATAATTAGTAAGTAGATAATATAGAGAGAAATGTAAAAAAAAAAAAAGAAATGTGTAATGTCAGGGTAACATTACCAGCAAATAATTTCATTACCAGTAAAAATTACCAGCAACCAAAGCCAAAAACAAAAACTGCTAACAAATAAAACATCAACAAGAAAACCAACAAGGGAAAAAACAAGAAAAGTAGCTCAAACCTTGGTGGGAAAAATGTTTGGTAAATTAAAAATAGCTTGGATTAAAACAACACTAAAGCCAGCTCTGGTCATTTCCAGCCATTTCTTTTTTCATCTCTGTTCAAATCGCCTGCTCTACATCAACACAAAGACAATGACACGGCGCTGCGGCTCCGCTTTATCGCTCCCTTTTCCTTATTTATCTCCTCTCTCCTCCCCCATCATAAATGAACCTGCACAGGCTGCGATTGCAAATTAGGGTCAGATATTCACCCTGTCTCTCTGGCCAGGATATTAGAAGGCAGAAGTGCAGCATCGGCAACAGGGACGCAATTTTGATTGTTGCCGAGACAACCTTGGATACCAAAACCACGGCAACTGCAGTTGGACCTGAAGAGTCTCATTTTCTCCTGTTTCCAAGCGGGAATCATAGCAACCTTTGTAGTAGTAGCCTGTGTACGCCTGCTAACTGTGGAAATGTGGAAAAAGATCAGTGTTTTTCTAAGTATATTTTTTAAATATTCTTTTGTGTTTTTTTGACAACAGTTTCTTTAAAGAAATCATAGATATCTCTATTGCCTTCCTCATCCACGCAGGCTGTCCTTGCTGTAACCCCCTGTGCCTGCACTGATTTGCTCCACTGCCTGCTGCCATTATGAACCTTGTAAGAACTCACAGTCCCCAAAACGGTGTTGTATAACGCTGAGTCGGCAAAGGAAAGAATAAAACAACCACTTCCTATTTTCCCTGGTTTTTGCTTCTCTGTCGTTGCTCAACACCTGACCCAGCACACTGAGGGCACAGACATGATGCATGCAGTACACGTCATGACCAGACCTTCACCTCACACTGTCGTGGAACTCATGATTCAGCCTTTTACTGTAGTCAGCTGTTAGTAAATGTTAGATTTTTTTCCCCTTCATACCTCCACAAAGAGCGGGAAGGTCTCGTTGTTGACGGTGTGCGAGTGGTAAAACTCGCCGTCGTACCACAGGACCTTGCCCATTGGTGAGTTCTTCTTGGTTACAGCAAACATTCCCTGGGGATTGCAGCAGTCCGTCAGCAACTTCCTGTGCAGAAAGGATGTAGGTATTTAAAAAGGGTTTAAGGCAAATTAGATTTAACAGCTTGAATGGGAGACAGGTTAGACACACGACTCATAATTTCTGTCAGTAGGGAATGCATAAGCAAGGAAGCGTGTGGCAAGCTTTTATGGTACACCTGGGAGTTAACCAGTTCTCCGTAGACTGGAGCGAAATGATTTTACAGCCACTATACATTAGTGAACACACTGTGGCCAAAAAATTCTTCCACCCCTGACCATAAATAGATAAAGCTAAAAATTTAATATTTCAAAAATTGGTGGTGAACACATAGCACTTAGCTTTTGCCTCTATTTATCCCAGGGGTGCTCTAAATGCAGTTCAAATTAGCTTGAACGTCTGTCTCCTGCTTTCCAGGAAAAAAAAAAGTTTATATAAGTCTCCACAGAAAAGTTTCTCCGTGAGGTGCTTCATCTATCCTTTAAGTGTGTTCTGTAAGTCATTAATAGTTTTAGCGCTAAAACATTAGCATTTCCAGAGTGAAGACATTCGCGGTTTTGTTGCTAAAACATTAGTATTTTCAGTGTGAAGACATTTGCGGTGTCAGCGTTGGGGCTAGTCTCCAGGTGTTTTGTTTTAATGCCCTATCATAACAAATGTTGCAGTCTGTCTTGTCCCTGATGTTAAATACCTCCAAACTGCTGACAGTGCTGACCTAATTTAATAAATAAGACACCGAGCTGCAGTAAGAACACACACTCACAACGGACTCACATGGGCTAAAAATGCTATAAGCTTTTCTACACAAATCATTGGGGAAATGCGAGCATTGCAGGGAAAAGACAAATGTATAACTGATATATATGTATAACTATATATAAATATAAATTAATAATATAATTTGGACAAGTTTGGTAGGCCGGATTAAAAGGTTAAAGGGGCCGCATCCGGCCCTTGGGCCGTAGTTTGCACATGCCTGGTACAGTATAGTGAGTTCACTGGATTGGTAATTGAATGAAGTATTAGGTCTGATACTGATACTGACACTGGAGTACAGTACCGGGGCATCCCTAACTGCAGTACAACCAGCCTATGATACTAATGAAAGCCATGTTGCGACGTGCATGAACACCAGAGCTAATGCTAGCTGTGGGAAATAACCTTTTTTTTCATGAAAATGAAAAATAAACATTATACAAAAAACAAAAATTAAATTGGAATTCTAATATAAACAGCCTTTATCCATAAGAAATGATGATATTTAATTTATGTTAGCCACAAATCTGACAACTCTTTTGTGATATTGTTAACTTGTCCTTAAGACTTGTAAACTGGTCCCATTCTTTAAAGACTAAATCTGTACAGGAATAAGTGTGCTTGAAGCAACAAGGTTCAACGTTTTAAAAGTAAAATAATTTTTTTTTAGCTCTGTCTCCTTCGTAAACATTGGCTGCACATCTGTTCTTACAGGGTTTTCTTTTGGTTGTTGTCAACATTTTATTAACTGCTCAGAGTCTCAAGTGTTAAGGAGAACAAGGACCGGTTTGTCCACCACCCATTGTCATTCGTTTACAGTCGCCCTGTTTTAAGTATGTTATGGACTGGATTAGAACCAGCAGTAATTCCAGTGGCTTCCAGTTCAAAACCAGATCTGCAGCCTGTGGGATCGCCCCAGGCCATCACACACTTATTTCTAAGGGACACATCCGGCCCCGAGCATTAGTTTGCCCATGCCTGCTGTAGACCAACCCTTCTAACTCAGTTAGTAGTTACATTACACTGGATTACAATCACAGTCCCATGTATTTAACTCCATGTACAAAAAGTTGTACACATACCACTGTTTGAGAACCACTAATCTAATCGGTGTCTTTACGGACAGCCTTATTTAAATGCCATTTTTATCAGGATGTCTTTTTTATCGATCAGTTTTGTCCGCGCAAACGCAGCTCTTTACGCTGTGAGTCTAATCTCCAGTCCACAAACTGTAAATGCAAACGAATAAAACATACAGGCAGAAAGCAGCCTGGCTGCAGATAAAAAAAACCCCCACAACCATTTCTTCCTCTTTCTGGTGGCCTACGACAATTTGGTCAATGATTACGTTGTGTCATTCCTTTGGAAATTCCTGCACACTCTACCTCTATTTATTTAGCGAACATTGGCATTTGCTGCCAAGACTCGCGCATGAGCCGGAGATAAACGAGCAGAGAGACGAACCTGTACAGATCGATACCCGTCTGGTTCTTCTGCCACACATCCCCCTGCCTCAGCACCTCGTCCACCATCTCCTTCTCGCTGGGAAGCCTGTACACAGGGAAAATGTAGAACCAGCAGAGAACCAGGACGCACAGAGCGGCACACACGGACAGCTTGGCCCGGTAGCATCGCACCAACATCTTCCCGGCTGCGTGGAGTCTTGTACGGTTCATAAGGCAGCAGTGACCGGTCGGCGCTGCAGTAAATCCAAACAGGTGTAGAGTCAAATTAACTCCTTTAAAATCCTCTTATTAATCTGCAGGTCAAATCAAGTACATTCCGGGTGAAGGATGGAGAGGGCTGCAGAACAGTCAGTTACCCGGCAGATAGGTTTGGATGGGAGGATGGAGAGGTGGCGTCTTCTCGCTGCAGCTGCACCTCATGCGCTGAAGCGTTTTGTTGGGATTGCCTTAATGTTCTTCCCGCGGCCCGTCATTGACTGTGTTTAAAAAAGCACCGCCCCTTTGTACCGCCCTCTGCGGGCGCTCATGCTCACATCATGGCAGCGAGGCAAATCCGTTAAAATGCATTAGCAGAATACAATATTTTTTCAACTTGAAATTTGATGACTTTTCCTAGATTGACCCCAACATTAGAAAAAGTGAATTGTTACCTTTATTAATATTTCCATGTAAGATGTACAAAAAAGGTACAAATATTGTCTTTGGGTCAAAATGACCCGACAGTCAAACTGAGTTGAAATCACAGTCACAGTTAGTTACAAACCACCAAATTTGATAATGTTTTAGTTCTGTCTTAGATCAATCAGTAGCAGAGCTAAACAAGACAGGACAGGTAGTCTTCTCACTGCCTGTGACCTGATCTGACCCAAATGTAACAGTATTGCTCCTTTGTCTGTGTGAATTCCCAGAGGCTATAATTTAGACAGCACTGCCTATTCTCTCTGTGCTGAAGCCATGAGTGTGCGTTATAACATTGAACAGGCTCTAGAGCTGATTTTTTTTCAAGATGTCCACCAAGACAACTCTGATTCAGAAGAGGAAGATGGGGAGGAATACAACCCAGAGCATAATGAATCCCTGAATCTGAGAGAGAGAGACTTTCCTTTCAAACAACGGCAAAATAACATGGTCCTTGGCAGCATATGACAAACATGGCAGAACAAAATGTAACGAGGATGACCCCAGGACTCACAAGATATGCCATTTCTCATGCCCATGACATTGTCTCAATGTCAACTCTACCTGTTCATCACACCAGCAATAGAAAAAATAATCCTAGAGAAGACAAATCTAGAGGGTTTTTGCAAATATGGCGACAGCTGGAAAAGGATGGATGAGACTGACCTGCAGGCCTGCTTAGGGCTGCTAATCTTAGAATTGAAAGCTCCTTTTTGCACATTTCTATTCTTTCTTAAGTATTAAAAATACTATACAAATATTGCTTACCACCTATACAGTAAACAATAGTACAATTGACAACGTCATGGCAACGAGCGTTGTCTTGAATAAATGCAGTCTTTCTGCCAGGTGAGGCAAGTTGTTTCTTCAAGCAAAATAAGATTTGGTGTTTAAAATTCAATTGAGCTGCTTATATTGAAGGTTTAGTGAAGACGGGTCATTTTGACCGGAGGACACGGGGGGTATACAGAATATGAGGACAAACGGAGGGTTAAGACTGCTCGAGCTTCGTTGACGTTGTGTCTGAGTACGCCAGAGGTGGAAAAGGTATTAAATGAAATTGTAATTAAGTAAAAGTATTTCTGCTTTGCTTAAATTCTAAGTAAAAGTAGCCATCGTAAAATATCTTGTAGTAAAAGTTTTTTAAAAAGTTAAACTTTTAGCTTTAACTTGAGTTAAAATGTACTTTTATTAAGAGGTAATCGTCAAATTCTATGATCGTTTCAACGCTTATACAAGCCACTAAAGCATACTTACGTTTTGACGTGTGGTGCCGTCGTGACAGCTCTGTCCGCCGCAGCAGGCTCATTTTGTATCGCATGATATACGTATTTCCTCGTTTGAACTTCAAAACAATGAGCTGGCTGAGATATGCCTAAGGATTTCCTTCACCTTCCTCTGCTCCAAAGGAAACTCTCTGCTTGGCAATGCTAATCCTCCATTGTTGTTTGTCACCAGCCACCATCCAACGACAGGATAGACTATCTCTACGCCACCGTTCTCTTGATACGTGTCTGTGAAGATTCTCAGTCAAGCGACTGGAGAAGTTTTCACGTCGTGCCACAAAATGAGAAAATTTCACGTCCAGTGTAACCTTCTACCTTTTCTCTGGATTGATTAAAAGAGCGGGAAAATCCGCGCGCGCGTAATAACGGCTACTTTTTAAACGTAGCGAAGTGTACTGGTGTCAAAATATACTTAAGTAAAAGTAAAACTACCTATTCGCGAAACAAACAAATTACTCACAAAACTACTTAAAGTAACGTGAGTAAATGTAATTCCAAAACGAAAGAGCAACATCCCCTTTTGTTTCCTGTTGTGTTACAGAAAAAGTAGTGTTGAAGAGAGCGGTTTGGATGATTGGTTAATTTTATTTAAAAAAGCAAGTATATTCTGTAAATAAAAAATAATTTCTGCTAATTCATTTTAATTTGAATAAAGGTACGGATTTGCTTCCATAACATAACCGCCAGTTATGGAACAATATATAAGTCAGACAACCACAAACATCGTATAACGTAGTAAGTAAATAAAGAACTGATTCTGTAGGTGCCCCTATCCGACAGCAGATGGCACTGTTCTCCTTTGAACTTCTGCTGTGGTTCAACACGAGGGGTTTGAGTTGATTCATGAGAATGCTGAATTGCAATATTGAATGATTTTCATGATTTTTTAAAAATATAATTAATTTTATTAATTAAACAGAAATACTAGAACGATTGACAGTTGAGACTTTTATTGTCATTCCACTGTGATTACAATAGTTATATTTCAGACAAAGACAGGGAACGAGAAAAAAAACAAAGTTAAAATTCTGTGGAAAAAAGAAGACAACGTGAGCTCCTCAGATGTTGGCACTTCAGCCCACAGACGCCAAGATGACGTCCACGACTGTCTCTTCTGTGCTCCGCACCGTCACCTGCATGGTGACACTGTCGGCTAGTGCAAGGCGAGCTCGGACGAGAACATCGTGGCATCCACGGAAAACACCTGAGAGAGGTGAGATGTTTGACTGTTAAGATGGCCTGTGAAAAAATACATATCTGTTGTGAGTGGTCGACATCAAACACCCACCTGCCAGGAAGAGGACGTGTGAGTTCTTGTTTTCAGGGACTTTGTCGGAGCGTTCACATGGTTGCATTCCCAGGAAGCTGATGATGTTACTGACCGCCTCTGTATGAGCACAAACCAAGTATTAGAGATGTTACGTCGTCAGTCAACAACAGTAAAACACTTTGCACTTCCAGACTTTAAATCTGGTCTTTGACCTGTCAGGCTTCTTTGGCTCATACTATTACAACTGACCGGGAGTCAGTGTAAGTAGATGTTAGTGAAAATGTTAGTACCATATGATTAACTAGTAGTGAAATTATTGTATCACAAAAGTGATGCTTCATGAATGGAAAACTTGTGGAGAGTGGAAAATTACTGGGTGCTTGTGTGACAAATGTAGCATGACAAGACATCAGTATCGTTCCTGTTGTTAAAGACATAGGGCAGAACAACTTGGCAGCTGGGGAACAGAACAACTCCCTATGATATAGTGTATGTCTGAGTAATAAGTGTCACAGTAACCATTGAGTTTTGAACAACACACTCAGGAAAGCTTAAAACTGGTGCCAAAACACCATGAAAATTAGATTAGATATATCACACTGGAGAAACTGTTGAAATTAGCCACAGCATTTAGCCTTTTCTTTCAAAATTATAACTAAACGTTAGCCAAGACATGACAAGTTTCTTAGATGCAACAAATATAAAGTCTTAACTTAAAACCTTCAAGGTAATTGTAAGTTAAAAATGGCGTAAAGAGTAAAAACAAAATAAATCAAAATTGACCTCAACAATACTGTATAATAAAAATGTAAAAGTATTTTAACATTAGTTAAGTTAACAAAACATTAGGAGATAGCTAAAACAATTTTGCCACAAATATTTTACAAAATTTAAATCCTACAGCTAGCACATACCTGAAGGTAAACAACTTAGAGAACACCAAAAAGTTGTAGGGAATACATTTTTTTTATTTTATTTATTTGGCCACAAAAGTAACAGATTTAACTTGAATAACTGCTATAAAATGCTTCAATTGGTTAGAACTTAGTCAGAAGCTATTGGAATACAAATGTCCTTAATATATCTAAACACAAGGCTGAGAAATGTAGCTTAAGGACAATTGGCTGAAGTTGAGTTGTGTCTTGGACTTAATGAACCTGTAAACGTAAATGTCACTTTGTACTCACCGTCCAGAGTTCGTACAGAAGCCAGGGCAAAGGTCTCCTCCCTCTCAAACTCATCCCCCACTTCCTCCCACGCTGCTCCAAAGTTGGGTTTCAAGACCTTCTGGATGTGGTCTGCGACAGTGACCTCCAGGTCTTCCAGCTGTGGACCAAGACAGAAAACAAAACCTGGTTAATTAACTCAAACTAATATTATTGGTTGGGGATTATTCAGATTATCATCTCATGATTTAGGATCACAGATTGACAGATTAGACATCTAACGTCCCTAATCAGGACACATACCACGTATTCATCATCATAACCGTCGTCATCAGGTTCTCCCGAGTTGGGGTCACAGTCTCTGACCAGGTACTTCATGGTACAGCTGAAGGTGCAGGACACTGTGGACAGGAGGACAGGACATTAGGTTGGGTTAGAGAGGGCGGGGAGTGGGTGTTAGAGAGGGAGGGAAGGGGTTAGGGTTAGGACTTTTGTTTCCCTACCAGCAGTTGGATCGTCGTCAGGCAGACGGACCAGGGTGTAGCAGGAGCCGGGCTGACTGTAGGGCAGGTTCTGGGCAGGGATGTAGTTGATCACCTCGTAGGCCTCTGCTGGCTCCATCTGAACAATGACCTGCAGCACAGAAGACAAACTGTTACACAGTGTTCCAGCTGTGGACTCCACAAGGACGCTCCTCCCACCGTACCTTCTGTAGCAGCTGGTCGTTCAGGGTGTTAGTGCAGTCAAACTGGAACACCATGTGTCCGGCGAAGGTGTGTTTGATGCAGCGGACCACGTACTCCGTCTCAGCCTCCGTCAACTGCACTGGCTCCGAGGACTTGAAGAGTGGGCCAAGACCCTGGAACTCTGTGATGGACGCCAGTTGCTCTGTGAAAAAACAGAGAGCGGACGCTTCAGTCCTAAAAGATTCTGACGACATCAGGTTCTAATCAAGAAGGAAGAAGAAGTTCAGCGTCCTGACCCTGGTAGATGTCCTGACGTGACGGAGCCAACTTTTCTGGAATCTTGCTGGATGCGACAGGAGCCAGTTCTGTTATAGATTTAAAAAAAAAAACCTCTCATCAACATGTTAACTGTGTCAATTAATAAATAACATTGTAATCTCCATAATTCTTCCCCCCATCAATTTACGGCTGCTCTAATGCTGCTCTATTTAAAAACACACTACAGGATTAAAGTTTCCATTTCACTGAAGCAGCTCAAGCTTAAAATACAACCTAATATCATTTACACTGCTTTTATATATATATATATATATATATATATACACACACATATATATATGTATGTGTATATATATATAATTCAGTTTATCTGTACATTTTTATACTTATCTAGTTACCTATTCGTTTTACCAATACAGTTTAGTGTGCTTATCTTTACATTCTATACATTTTATACAATTTTTGCATTTTATTACAGCCTCATATGTCTAGGTCGTGTTTCTTTTCACTACTTCATTGTTCTTTATTATCTCCGTTTGTAATGCTGCTGCTACACTGTCATTTCCCAGCCCGGAATCGATAAAGTCTGTCTATTTGTCTTAAAAATCACATCATCATTTAACAGCCTTAATAGAGAAACATAAAAGGAAACATACCTGTCTTCTGCTCTGTGATTGGAGCACTGGCCAGAGGAACAGACTTCAGGTCAAAAGGTCTCTCTGAAGGCTCCAGTGTGTACTGGTGGAGGGACTTTTCCAGGCCGGGGACAGAGACAGACAAACCTGAACACACAGAGAGACACTCTCAATGTCTTGGTTTATTGATGCATTTTACTTGCCACAATATGTTAAGCATGTTATGGAGTTATAAACTCAAAAGTCTTCAAATCCAGGATCTGGATCTGTGAAGTCCTACCATTGAAGATGTAAGCAGCGTTCAGAGCTTTCTGCTTCTGCTGCAGCACATTCATGTAGAAGGTCGCTCTGTCCCTCACTTCATCATCACTGTCCATCATGCACCTGTCACAGACGAACAGACAATAAAAACACGCTACATCACATGGTAACCACAAATGACAGAACCTCCAGAATCAGCTCAACAACTTGAGTAACTCACGAGTCCAAAATGTCAAGGTATAAACGTGACAGGAAGTTCACCTCCACGTCAGACCAGTTCACTGTAATCAAACTAAATCCTCACTTGGTTAAGCTAAGACCTATGGTTAAAGGATCAGGCCTGCAGCAACCTGGTGTTAGTTTTAAAGACTAGGTGGTATAAAACTCGGGGAGCATCTAGTGGCAGGCGGAGGCAATTGCACAATTATAGCCCCCTGTATAGGATTTTTTTAAAGCTAATCAAACACCTAAAAAATGACCAAATCTTAATAAAATACAGTAAAATGAGGTAAAGTAAGAAACTTCACAAATGTTTATCTAAAAAATTTAAAGTAACTCCATGACTCAAGACTCTTTCCAGCATCTTACTAAATCTATACTATTAACATAAGTTGATGAGTGTTTTCTTTATCTAACTAAAAGTATAATAATTCAAGTAAATACCTCTGCATAAGGACCAGAACACTTGGCAGCAGGTCGTCATTCTGAGCTCCAAATTTGGCCAAAGCGCTGACCGCAGCTAAAGACACAAAGAGGAGACAAGAACCTTAGTCATCTGGATGATTCAGACATGTGTCAAACCCTGAGATGACTCTCACCTGCACGAACGGCCTCGCTCTCCAGCACCACCCGGTTGAAGATGAAGCGGATGTACTTGGACGGCTGGGGCGTGCGTGGGCCCTCTTTGCCCAGCAGGTGCAGGATCTTGGTGGCCAGCACCGTGTGCTCACAGTCCTCGATGAACTCGCACAGGTGAGCCAGACCCGTCTCTTTGCTCTCGGGGTTCTCCTCGATGATGCCGATAATGCAGTCCACTATGGCACGCTTGTACTCAAACCCCCCCTGTTTGAACAAGTCAATAAATACAATTAGAGTATCCTCCTAATATAAACCCATACAGCAAAGAAAATAAATTCTTAATCCTGATCAACTCACGTCATCTCTCAGCATGTTGGACAAGAAGTTCATCATCACACTGTGTTTCCTGGGATACTTCTGACACAGGGCACTGATGGCCTGCACCACAACAACCTGTGATAATAAAAATAAACACAGATAAACATACAGACAATAAAATACAGATATTTAGAAGACACACAAGTCAACAAAGAAAAATAAAAAATAAGAAAATAAAGAAAAATCAAACCAGGCTGAGAATAACCGGACCTTGAACTCATCTGAGATCTCAGACACGAATGAGGAAATCTGCTTCATGAGTCGGTCCACGCTGCTCTCACTGCCGGTCTTGAGCAGAGTGGTGATGGCCAGGGTGGCGATGCTGCGGTTGGAGTCAGTGATCAGATTCTCAAGGTCCAGATTGCAAGCTGTGACTGCTGATGGGTGTTTCATTGCCACCTAGTGGATACAGATGGGATGACAGAGTAGGTCATTAAAATAAATCTAAATCAAAAATTAAAAGCAGTGGACTGGCTGTTGAAAGGTCTAACTGTGTACCTTGTTGAGGGTCCTGACTGCAGCGTACCTCAGGGCAGCTTTAGGAGAGCTGCAGAAGAGCTGCAACACTGCAGGAGGACACACACATTTAAAGTTCTTTTGATCAATGGTTGACAAACCAAAATAATATTTCTCCCATTAACTTAAATAATAAATAAGCATATTGCTACAAAATTTGAATTAATATTTTTTCCAAAGTGAGTGACTCAATAAAGAATAAATAATTCACTGACCGGACACAGCGGGGGCCAGCTCTCTGGCTGTACAGTTGGGCATGTGAACGATGGCTGACGCTGCCTCGTACACCACCATCTCGTTCTTGTTCCTCAGGCAGCTCTCAATAAAGTCAAACAGAGGACTGTCGTGACTGTTGACATGAAGAGAAACACAACATAACACCTTCAATCAGAAGTCATCATGGTCTTTTTAGCAGTTTTCTCATTTGACAGTAAATTATTTATTTATTTATTTACTTTTTAGCAGTTTTCTCATTTGACAGTTATTTATTTATTTATTTGTTGCATACTACTGGTTCCTTTGGTTATTTTTAGCCTTTGTTTACTCATGTTTAAGTCATCTTTGAGTAAATGTTTTACAGCTATACCTGCAATATTTGACATAATGTATACCTGCAAACCTGTTGTAAAATGTAAATCCTGATGTAAAGTCAATATTTCTATTACCATAGCACACTGCTACTCATTATTTTTCTATTACTTTGTTCTGTACTCTGCTGCTGTACTTCCCCACTGTAAGACGATTAAAGGACTCGTCTAACTCATCATAACATTAACTAATGTGGATTGTCAATATTTGCTCACAGTCCTAAGTTTACTCACCCTCCCTCTGTTTCATCCAGCAGTTTGCTGGCGATTCTGATGAGCATGCAGTAAGCAAAGGGAGACTTGAGACCAGACTTGGTGAACTTGTTCAGCATCTTGGTGACGGCCAAACGATCGTTCTTCCTGAGGTGGTACAAGAGGCCCAGGGCATGGTACTGGAGAGGAGAAGGTACACGAGAAAATGAGAACTGAGTCAATTTACCTTCAAGAAATATTTTGAGCAAACTGGTGTTTGGTGTTTCTTTGACCCACCTGCACCATGATATTATCACTGGAAGCAGCTTCTTGAGCTTCATTCACCCAACGCTTCACGACGTCATAGCTCATCTTCACCATGTGCTGCACAAATCCACAAACATGATGTAAGTCACAGAAAAAAACGTTGATTTCTGCACACAGTCAAATCTGTGTGTTGTGTCTCACCAGTGAAGACACCAGGGCAGAACTGGACACACTGGGCACTTTGTCAACAATAGCCTGCTTCATGTATCTCTCAATAGCTTGGAGCATGGTGGTCTATAGGGAAAAACATTAAACAAAAAAAAAGCTTATAAAGAGACATGACTGAGCTTTTTATAAAGGTTTTTAAAACATGTTTTGGTATAAGACGTGAAGAGGTGACAGGACAATGAAGGCGTGCTCACATCTGTAATCCTGCACAGAGCTCTGATCGCAGGTCCTCTGTAGACATCTTCCTTGCCAGTCATGTCCTTGGTCAGACTAAAAAAAAAACATCAAATGTTAAATTTATAGTAGATTATTCACAAAAATAATAGATGCATTTTCTATTAGGCTACATAAAATGATAAAACCACTTAAAATAAACTTAAACATTTGGCATAGATCACAAATGGTGACTTTACTAATTTAAACAATTCCTCTAGAGGAATTAATAACTTTAATCAATGTACAGTTATGAATAACTTTAAGACCTACAAGGAGTGTTAATGTGATGTTACAAATTCATAGTGTTATGAAATCAATGATGGATAATACTGACCTGCTGGTAACAATAATGACATCCTCTGAGATGTTGGCCATCTCTTTGATGGTCAGGTAGCACATCCTCCTCAGAGTTTGCTACAAATAAAAGAAAGGAAATATGAGTTCTGCATCATCTTAACCTAAAAATAAAATATTACTTTAAATAAACAAATTCAATATCTTACATCATTGGACTGAAAGAGTCTGGTCATGGCAAAGAAGGCTTCGGTTGCCTCCGTCGTTCCAAAATGTTCCCCCTAAACAAAACCTGTGTTAGTAAACATTGGTATCAACCATATGGATTTACTCTGCACTATGTCTTTGTTACCTGGTTGAGGAGATAGATGATTTTGGTCAGAATGTGTAGACATCGTCTTGGGTTTATGGGGGTCTCGTTGAAAATACGTGACTGTGTAAGAAGGAAAATTAAATTAGATTTCCAGAGTGCGTCAAAAGTTTTATCGGATCGACTATGAAGTTATCAACTAACACTGCCCGGGTGGAAACATTTGAAAGGTGACGTGATAAGGTTCGGTGCACCAGTGCAACCAATGCAAAAACTCCGAGTTAGAATTATAGCTCTATGAGTTTTTATGTCAACAAACAGAATAAGTGTCCGAGAAATAAAACAGGCACAGATCTTACCTCCTGCAGAACTGCACTCTTCTCCAGATTCTGGAAAGGGTTCGACCCACTTCCTACATGTCAAGATAGTTGCTTATTAAACATCTGTTAATTTCCCCTTCGACCAGTTATTCCAACGACATCCAAATAAATTAATGTACATCACTGACATTGTTGTGGCACTGGCTTGATGAGCACAAATCTAAGGTAATTTTGATATTCGAAATGAATAATAAAGCATTAAAGATTACGTCCAGGTGGTGCTAGTTTTAGCAAAACGGCTAGCTGCCGCTAAACGCAGTTGATGATGTTTACACTGTAGATTTTAAGCAGTGCATAATGCTAATTTCGTATAAACCTGAGATAAAATACAAAACTATCATGTAAAAGCTACTGTTAATATATGTTTAAATATTTAATGCTATCAACAATCACTAAGGCTAGCGTGAAAGCTAACTGGCCAACACAGCGCTAGCGCCAAGAGAAAACGTCAACCATGGTTTACCCTAATGGCACTTCTAATAAAGGTTATAAAATGTCGTCTCTTTAGTTACCTGACTCCTCGTCCTTCTTGTCGAATTTCTTAATCATTGTTGCGGCAGTAAAGTGACGGCTGCGGGATACAGAGGCAGTCAGCCTACTTCCACGTCGCCGAGCTGAACGTCCACTTCCGGTTGAAGCGTCGTCCACGTCGACGGAAGACCCGTCATCAACAACCGAAAAGCTTATCGTTTTTCTGCGTGCTGCTCCACCAGAGGTCGCTATTGTTGCGTTCATTTCTCATTACAAATGCCGTCGTCCGTTTTGTTTTCCGCCAGTTGGCATTCTTCATAATTAGGTGTTTTAAATTAAGCCTTCCTTGGGGTGACATTGAAAACAAACGTTAAATAAAAATACATTTGAAAAGTAAAGACACTAGTCTTGCTTCCTGGTGCTCGTCATTGTTCTTGTTCTTTTCCTTCGTCGTCATCATCGAACATGCTACCGGGACTAAATTAAACAACACTTTACATCGTTAGAATGTACACAAAACCATCTAATATCAATATTACATATTATTATTTAAATTAATATAGTAATAACTTTTCAGTTGGGATAATTTATAGTAGACTCAAAATATTTTTTTCAAAACATCTATGGTGAACTTGCACAAGACAGACTATTGAACAACACTGTTATATCTGTATAAGTTGTAAATAAGCCAGCCGGGTTTTTAAAAAAGCACTTGAACACAACTGATTGTTTAGTTGTTACAAATGGAGAATCATATCACCTGAAGTGTATTTGAATTTATTATTTTTATTTATTTTCTGTCTTTTATCCAGCATGAGTGGACAGAGACAATGATTCAGACACAATGAAATCAAAGGAGTGATGGGTGGACGCAAAGGCTCAACAGACATTCTGCACATTCTGTAGATTCAGTTGTATGAAAAGGTTTTTTTCAGGCCTATGGAAAAAGTTGATTAGTGAGCCACACAAATCAAATCTTCAAGTGTAGTTAGGTAAGTTTGCTTTATTTAAGGAAAAATAATCCTTCACTTTAAGTTGTATAAAAAATAACAGACATTTCATGAACACATACATTCCCGTGCATATGCAAATACCCTTTTCCATGATCTTGCTGTTGGTTTAAAGTGTTCAGAACAGAATCTGGAATCCTGCAACGCAACATATGAAGCAACAATGAGTTAGAACCCACTAAATACAAATATAAATACATGAATATAACAAAATATTGTTTGAACTGTCAGGTTTGTGCTCGGTGGCCGTGACTCATTTCTGCCTGGAATCAAAACGTTGTTCCTTTCGCTTTTACTATTTGTCAAATATCAAATAATTCACCAGATAAAAGTTGGTCTTTTTAGATGCAAATTTACATCAACATCAATACAATCACCATGATCATCACAAAATCTGCTCAAAATTGCTTTATTGTTTCTAAACAGAAGTTGGATTCAGGCAAAAAAAAACAAAAAAAAAAAAAACAAACAGATTTAGCCAGTTGTGTGAAAGCAATTCCTCAATGTCAATTGCAGAAATGTCATGTTGAAATGTGTTGTGTTAAAGAAATACAATTAAATGGTTGTCCAGAGACACAGGCTGCTACACTTGTCTGGAAAAAGAAACTTTGTCCAGCGATAAAATGGTTTATTATAACAACAGTAGCCTGGATATGATATGACAGATACCCATAATGCAATGGTTTTAAGTCAAAGTAAAGACTTTAAATATAAACAAATTCAATTAAGGTCATTGTTACGTTCATGAAAACCAAACTATAATACGTAAAAATATTTTTTTTTAAAAACACCCAGAAAAGACAGTGGGTTAAATAAGGACATGAAGACGACTGTGTTCAAACAAGATGTTCAGATCGAGGCAGACGATTTAGTCAATGAACTGTTGAACAAAAGAACGGAGGGAAGTCTTCTATTTGAAAACATATGTGTCCGGTAATTTGACAATTATATTGGATGCGTGGTTTTCATCATTTCCACATCTTTTCCAATGGGGAGTGGGTGTGGGAGGGGGTCCGTTTCGCCCGAGGCTCTAAAATGGTCTAGGACCACCACTGTCTAACATTACGCACAATTAGAAATGGATCAAAGAGAAATGTAACGGAAAACCTCATACACAGTAGTGAAAAGTGAACCATATTGTTGACGTGAAAGTATTTAATCACAGGTTGAACAGTTTCTTCACTTCCTCCGTCCAATCTGCGCCAAGAGACGCGCGTTCTCGGCCGCTTTTGCGCGCAGGTGTTTGGCTTTAGCCACGTCAAAGAGTACGTTCATGATGTTGGTGGGGACATCCAGAGACAGGGTGAGTCTGCTCCTGCGGTCTCCTTTACTGCTGCTGTTACGGAGCATCTGCCCCCTGAGCTTCGTACTGCTCACGAAGCGGTAGTTTGAGGGACCTGAGGTCCGTCTGTCTCGGCTGGACGAAGGGACGGAGGACAAGGAGGCCAGATACTCCGCCGTCTGCAGGAGAGAGCCCCAGCCGTCGACCGTGGAGGAGGACTCGGAGGAGGACTCGGAGGAGGGAGAGGAGTAGGCCGCCTCTTCCTCATCCAGGACCATCTGGTCATCACACAGCAGGTCGGAGCTGCTCCGGTGCTGCAGGCGGAGGCACAGACTGGAGGTCGGTGCGCACAGGAGCGAGAGCAGCAGCAGGGTCTTCAGGGACGACAGCATGCTGTGTCCTGTGTAGGAGGAGACCAGGGGGAGCAAGAGGCATTACTGCATGACAGGGGGAGGTTCAATCCCAACATTAATCATCACAAGTGTTGGAGGAGAGGAGAGAGGAGAGATGGAGATGGACGGGTTGTTTTGGATAATCTACCGGTTCTATATAGTTCCATTACAATTAATTTAAATGAATTACAATGGATTTTCAAAGTCGTGAAAATTCAAATTCATTGTCTCTCCTGCGGGTTAGAAACACGAGAAGCGAGTCTTGTGCGCACGAGACTCGAATCTTCGTCTGTGCGCTCCAAATATTTTCTCAGTACAAGAAATAAGTGTCAAGCTCCCAAGACTCTTCTCTTAGTTTACTGGAAACTTTTTATACATGCGATGACCACATCCCATGGAGCGTGTGTTCCACTAAGTGCTGGACATGAATATTGCGGCGTTAAGCTCCATATCTTAAGGATCGGTGCGTAAAAACAATCCCCTCATTTGAGCAGCAAAACAAAAAAAAAACCTCTCACGTCAATCTTTTCACACGAAACGGATTTCGTGCGCACCAGAACTACACTGCTCTTCATAGTGGATCGTTTGTGCACAGTACTGCTTCAGAATGGTAGTTAAAAAGGCTGAAGTTTTGTTATAAAAAAGTTAAGGAACATCAACATCACATTTAGGATAAGTTCTGAAACTCTGAATAAAATGGACCGGTGCACGGGTTTATCGCAGCTAATTCGACATCATTTTAAAACAAGCGAAGCTAAAAAAAAAAAAGTTAAAAACCTTAACGCTGTTGCAACATTTGTACCGAATATTTTTAAGACTCTTTAGTTCCACAAAGCAAAACGAATGTGATGAAAATGCAGATTGCAGTTCCTTCAACTCACCTCTCGTGTCCTTGACTTGAAATAAGTTGGCCAATCAGCGCGTATCCCCGGTGAAAAACAACAACAACCACCAAAGAGTTCGTTCCTCTTCACCTCCTCTGAAGAGACAGAGAGCGTGCAATGAAAACACTGACCAACTGTTGAATGTGCGTATGTGTGCGCTGAGATCTGGCAACCGCTGTCTTCTTCCATTCCCACTGCGTTCATTTAGTAGGTGCCTTCAAAGTGGGGCTCATACGACAGCAATGACGTCACCCCGCTGACGCGGTAGTTTACGACGGGATATATCCCATTGGCTGGACCGCAGTGATGCAACAGTAAATAAATTCATGAATTAAAAAAAGTTGGTGATGACCGTGATAAGTGATCTGCCACACAGGCCAAGACTGAGAACTGATCTTACTCCGTTATGCAGTTTTACTCCTAAATGTTTACCTTCAGAATTAAAGTTTTTTTTTTTAAATCCTTGACATGATATTTGATATTGTAGTTGGTAAACCCGGGAGGTTAAATTGAACGTATTCGACAACAATAAAATAATAAAGACGTGCTTGGGCAGCAGCCTAAGAGTTGGAGTAATCTGGACAACAACTTTCAGCACCACGGAGAGCTCCGTCATTTGCAACACGTTTCTGTGAAGAGTCTGAGCTGATTTCCTCCCAAATAAACAAACAAACACAGATTTATACCACAGACGTCACAGCGTCATTTGTAGAAGGGCCACTAGAGGTGTATGGTGGTTCCTTCCATTTCTGGATTAAGTTTTGGTGATCCCTAAGAAGGGATGGAGACGGAGACGATGAATGAAATAATAACAGTAGTTCAAACCTTTCATGCAACAGACAGTGATGATATTGATGTCAGTTGATGGAAAAAGTAGAAAACATCTGTCAATCAATACATCCAACACAGTCAGAGAAAAGTGATTTTCTTCTTCTTTGATTGTTGGTATAATTTATACAATTTAGTAAAACTTAAGAACAGCAGTGATGGAGGTGTACGGGCTCACAGAAGAGGGTGGCTCCGTCACGTGTTGCTACGACAATGCTAATTTATAAACAATCAACCCATAACTTTTTATTTCTCTCTCTGTCAGAGAGAGACTTGATGCTCTCCTGATTTTTAAAAAATATATATTTATATGAACTTGTTTATGTTTAAAACTCCACCAAATTCTCAAACTCTGATATGGGAAAGTAGTCCTATGAATTTGTAACATATCGAGGTTGTTAAAAACAAGATACATGTGAAGTAGACTTTGCCTTAAATTGCTTAAA
>NC_024314.1:21052355-21096287 GCF_000523025.1 Cynoglossus semilaevis | reverse complement strand
TAGTGATGGGCCATGTCAAAGTGAGGAGAGAGCGTGGAGGGTGTGAAGGAATTAAAGAGTGTCAGGTCAGTTTCTAATGAGCATCTTCATAGTAGGATGAATATGACAAAGTCCTCACAGCTGGAGTGGTCACAGAGTGTGACAGGCTGTGTGACGACACGTCCTCCCACTCAGACTCTGATGAAGATACTGTACTTGTCCCTCCTCCACTTCAGTTAGGGAAGAAACTCACATCATACTCTCATCATACTGGGAGGCCTTTACATTCGTCAATAAAAGTGTGGACTCAACCTTTTACTGGAGTGAGAATAAACGTGAACCAGGCATTTATTCATAGCAACAACAGTTTACTGGAGGGCTTCATGTTAGCTTAACAGCTAAAAGTTAGCCAGCCAAATCAATTCTAAAAGTTAAAATCTGTAAGAGACATCAATAATTTAGTTCTTATTCTGTGCTACATGTTGTGTAGAATAAGACCCAGCCCTAAAACCAATGCTCAAAACCTGTGGATTTATTTCTCTTCGTACTGTGTCGTGTCTCTGCCACACGTATCCTCTCTGTCCTGACATCATCTCCAGGCAGGACTCCCCTGCCACTGCTGCTCCGCTCTGATAAAAAGAAGGTTAAAGTCAGATGTCCATCACCGGCCTCCTGTTGGTCCTTCATCTGGCTCTCGGCCTGGAGCGCAGCACCTCCTGCCTCAGGAGCATATGTAGTGATGAAGGAGCAGCAGGAGCTTTGGTTGGACACCAGATTCTTATTTTTCACAGCAATTGACAAAACAAACAGAAGGTGAGAAGAGACGTGTAGAAGTGTAGACCCAAAAGTCTGGCTCGGGGGCCAATTGTTGTACTTGGTGCTTGGACACAATATTGACATATTTAGCTACTTCTCTAGTTTCAAATTAAAATCCATTCTTAGATTCGATTGTTTTATTTTCACTAACAAGTTCAAAAACAAGTTGGGAGAAACTCAAAGAAAGATTATGTATGTAATTAAAAATTGTGTTCAGTCATATTTTGTTTTTACATCCAATTTAGGAACAGCTTTTCAAAATATATAAATAAAAGCAAAACAAGACACAAAATTCATAACATTTTACAGGTGATATGTACAAAAGTGAGAGTTTCAGTCACGATGTTCTTCACCTCCGGGGCTCAGTGTCTGTGAAGGAAACCAAAATGGCATCATTGTCATAAATGAAGTTTATTCTTTAAATTATGTTTAAAAAAAACACCAAAAAACCAAAGTGGAGGACTAACCCTTTCTCTCCTTCCCACACCAGATCTGACACTCCTGTCGAGTGGAGAATCGGTTCCTGTTCCCCCCACAGCCGCTGTAAACAAACGGTCTGCACTCTCTCGACCGCGGGTGAAAGTACCAGAGCAGGACGTAGTCTGAGCAGCTGCCTTCAGTCATGGGCTCCAGACAACGGTCTGAAGATGACAAAGGAGAGTCTCGTTAACATTTTTCACATTCTTCTGTCAATGAAAACGTGAGCTGCTCGAGCTGATGTAATCTATTTCAGCCAATGTCTGAATAACTCTGGCATTTGCTCTGGTAACAGCCTTTTTAAATAATATTTGAGCTCCTCCTGTTTTAGCAGACCTTTAGCTTCTCCTGCTAAAAGTGAAACCTCTGATGCAAAGTCCAGTCCAGAGTGGTGAGTCACTGTCCCTGCATGCCTGACGAGATGCAGACTTGATGAGACGGACGCTCCTTTTATATATTTTATATCTGGATGTAGCAGATTCATTACATGATCATTGTCTGAGTTACTAATAACGCAATGTCATCTCTGCTGATGTAAAAGTTTAGTCATCACATTCTTCGGAAAATGTTTTCTTCTCCACTCTCTCACTCGTCTTGTGCTTTTAATTATTCATAGATATGGCAACAGAGGAGAAACCAGGACACAGATCATTTCCATGGTTCTGTTTTGCAATAGTAGAGAAGAAAGACAAGCAAACATGTGGAAAGATAAGAGTTAAATCTATCAAGTGACTCACCATCAGAGTTGAATCCAAACACTCTTCTTTTTCTCCTCAGTCCTGACTCTGAAGACTCTGAAGTCAGAAAAAAAAATTTCATTCAATCAAAAGATTCATTCTCTTAATGCCTTCAACCTGAGCATCTGAATTCTTGGCTCATTTTAACAATATTTCATGCAACAAGATAGATATATATCCAACATTAGGTTAGTTGTTATAAAATGTAAAGGAAAAGTAGCTGAGATAATGAGCTCATCAGTTCCAGATGAAGTTCTAGACCCAGAACATATTAATATTGTCTCCTCCTCTCACCGTGTTGCAGATCAATTCTCCGCTGAAGTGGGCGCAGGTGACAGGTTCCATTTATCCCTCAGTCAGATTAAAGTGCAAACACTGACCTCTGGGGTCGACTTGGCTTCGTTCATTGTTGGGCCCCACAGTGAGGACTTAGGTAATGATTTATGAAAAAGCTCAGTGACACTGACAGAGGCCAGTGGGAGACTCTCTGTGATTGGTTTTTCTGGAGACACTGACCTGAAGACACCACCAATCAGATGCAGATACTTGTCCTCCGCCTCGGGCCATTGAACTAATGAGCTTTATGAGACGTGGTTTGATGGATGGCTGTTGTTGCTGAGTGATGACACAATCTAATGCCTCGTTATGTTGACGCTCACAACATCAACATGAGGTAATAATTATGTTTGTTTCTGTGGTCTGCCCAAAAAAGATGAATGATATGAAAAAAGCTGAGGGGACTGGTTTTACTTCAGGTGAAATTCAAGTACTTCTCAAGACTTTTTCAAACACTGTGTAGCTACTATCCTGGCTAATATTTAGCTAATTTCATTAGCTAAAAATGAGTTATTTAGTTGTTTTTTTTTTTGTCACAGTGTCATGCAGTTTGGTCAGTTTTACCCGGCGGGTTAAGCAGCATTCTTCTCCATATTTCCCGAGATCCGGAACGGTGCCGTTCTCCATCCTTCCTTCATCCTCCAGCTCTTCATCCTCCTCCTCTTCTTCAGGGAAGTCACGAGACACATCTGGATCGTTTATATCCCCTGTCACTGCTGTCGTTCCATCTGGATCCACTGACTTCACCATGAACTTGTATTCCAAACCTGGAAAAGTTTCACCAACACCGGATGTTGATACGGTTGGTCTCGTGCTTCACTTCAGTACATGAACAAAGGTGTAGCTTTAGCTCAATCATTTGGGAGGTTTCAGCCTAATTAAGCTTTTAGTTTCCAGAAAGTCAGTCTGTTCTGACTCCAGTCTCCTGTTTGTTAATGGTTCTACTGCCGTTGGCACCAGTGAAAATGTTCCTCTGTGAGAACAAACCAGAGCAGATGGTGCAGCACATATGGACGCCCTGCTGCTGCCCCACTACTTACACAACAAACACTTACACAATAAACAGAGACCCCTACAGGCACATTTATGCATTCTTGGATCTATAAATCCACACAAGGTGGAGCAGGTGGGTCCAATGGTTGGCCCTCGGACCTGTTGTGGCACGAAGACCAATTTTATGTGGCTCAAAATGTTTTTTTTTATGGTTGGATTTCTAAAATGGTGGTAAAATCACACTTTTAAATGGTGACCTTTGACCTTTGAAATGTTTATACATATCTTACCAATTTTACTATTGTTTTTATTATATATATATATATATTTTAATTATCACTGGGATTTTAAGCTTTCTGTTTTTTAAGATAACTTCTAACATTTGGTAAAAATTCTGTACTAATATACTCTTTAACAATTTCATTAGCATTTTAATTCACACGTCTCCCCCTCCCCCCAAAAGAGCCCATAGAAAGGTCACACTTACCGCACTTCACCACAACTTCCTGTGTCACCAACTCCTTCACCTCTCCAGTCTTAAAAAAAAACAAAACATTGTTATTCACTGTTTTCCACAGTGCTAGACTAGTGTTTGTGTCTGGATGTGTTGGATTTGAACACATACTGAAAGTCCAGGTTCTCCCTTCTCACCCTTGGCTCCAGGTTTTCCCAAAATACCCTGAGATTAAAGAAAAAAAAAAACAGTTAAAATATTAATTATGATTTTTTACAGCTCCATAGTATGATGACTGATCTCAATGTTTTGACTTTTTAACTCAAAATATAATGAATAATTTAATTTTTGAAATAATAAATAGTATCAAGTTATATAACATATTGATATCAAGAATTTCCCTTCCTTATCAGTTTGTCTTTTTTTGCTTATAATCTTGATATTTGTTCCATATTGTGATATTTTGTGTCCTATTTTGTTTCCTTTCAGTTTATTTATTTATTTATTTATTAATATTGGCATTTTCTATTTATTTAGAACTCTTAGGATGAAAATAATTCCCTCCAGAATACCTAAAAATATATATTTTAAAATTTTTATTTATTGGAATATTTATGACACTTATGACAATATTTTACCTTCTACCAATTTTTTTGTTTTTTTACCTGTAGTGTAAGATATTTTTGATTCTCTTAGTCACAACTAGAAATGACACACACTTGCGTGCAGCACTTTTCCTCTCTGGAGTATTACTATTACTACTAGCAGCAGTCGTCGCATCTGCTGTTTATGTCACGCATCTGTCGCAGCCATTCTCACGCTGCAGATGGCGCTGCCAGAGACATTTAAGGGATCCAATCCTGGACCTTACAGTATAAATCTGACCCCCCCCCTCCTATACTATGAGAGTGACGTGAGCCTCACACTCTGTCCTCCTAGTCCTGGCGCTCCTGGTTCTCCCTTCTGACACGGCTTGACTCTCCCTCTTCGCCCTCTCTCCCCCTGTTGGACCAAAGCAGCAGCTTTAAAAAAAACACCTACATATAAGACTTCGACTGTATGTCAACAATTCAAGAAATACAGAAAAAAGCATCTGCTTCATCACAGCTTCACCTCATCCCACATGTACAGATTATACTAAAGGAGAGTCGGTGTTGGTTAGAGGCCACTGTCTGACGACACTGCAGCGTGCTCTAACTGCAGCTGAAAGGAGCTAATTGACGACAAGATTATTTGAAAGCTGCAGACAAAAATAAACCTGAGCGTAGCGTGTGTTTGTGTGTTACTTGGACAGCTATAGCGTTGTGGGGACATTTATTTCTTATCGAGACACGTTGAATCTGAGTGAAAGGACATTGTTCATTTCAGATAAATATAATCTAATCAAAAGACCTTCTATTTTAACACATGAATTTTTCATTATTAATATCATAATTAGAACATCACAGTAATGGCTTAATGATATAAAACCATGTGTGTCATTTATACTGTATTAGTAACTTGGTACCTTAGGACCGGCACTACCACGTGGACCTGGTGGTCCAGGAGGGCCATCGTCTCCTTCTCTTCCTGGAGTTCCCAGTGAGCCCTTAAAGCCTGGGAACCCTGGGAAACCGGCTACACCCTGAGAGAAAAGAAGTTTAAAACGGTCTCTTTAAATGCAGAGAAATATTCAAACATTCAAAGAGTCACATGAAATACAAAATAAAAATACATCATGAATGATGAAATGCTAAATCCTTGCTCACTTTTTCTCCTTTTTCTCCAAGATCTCCATCAACTCCACTGGTTCCTGCGCCTCCTTTGTCTCCCTGAAATAATAGGAAAAATTGAATTTTTTTTTTGAAAAATCTGAATAAGTAAAGGTTTTGCATACTTTACCTTGCGTCCTATGAGTCCGTTTAATCCAGGCATTCCAGGTGTGCCATGTATTCCCATATCTCCCTGAGTTATAGAGAAGACACATTATATATAATCTATAGATTACTGATGCTGTGAACTCTTTTTATATACTGTTCTGGTTTAATCTGGTTTTCACTGAGTTTGCACCTTTTCTCCATTCAGACCTGGATTCCCACTGCGTCCAGGAAAACCCCTGAAACCCTGTAGAAGGAGGTAAAAAAAAAAAAAAACCCTTAGAGCCCAAACACAAAAGAGAAACAACCTGAGGAATAAATGCAATCAATATTCACTGTCTCCACCTTCTCTCCTTTCTCCCCTTTGTCTCCAGGTAAACCTGGTTCTCCAGGATCTCCCTGAAAAAAAAGTAACATCATTAATAATCATTTTCATGAAAACAGCTCTTTTTTGCAAATAAATCTGAAATAAAATACCTGATCACCCTTTTGACCCTGCAATCCTTTGTCTCCCTTGTCGCCTTTGGTCCCGTCCACTCCATGATCCCCATTTCGCCCCTGAATTTACATCATAAACATTATACAGAAGACAGCTAAAATCAGCAACAAAAACCAACATTTCAGGCTGCACTTGTTAAGCAATAAAAAGTTCAAATTTAGAAAAAAACATCGTTAAAATACAATTCAAAAAAAGGCCTACAAATGACTAGCAGTAAGCAAAAAAAAGCTGAAATGAAATGTAACAAAAATGACAAATATAATTGTTTGTTTCACCTTCACTCCGTTGAGTCCTGGTTCTCCTGGATCTCCCTGTAGAGTTGATGTGATGAAGACTAGTAAATACAGTGCAGTGAAGGACCAGATCAGTGAATTTGAACTAAAATAATGACCTTCTGTCCAACAGGTCCTCGTGCTCCAAACCGCCCTAACGCACCCTTGGTGCCGGCGTCTCCCTTCGAACCCTGAAAAAAAGTCACGTTTTAACCACATGATATTAGGTTTAATGAGATAAAGGCAGAACCACTGAAAAAAATCAATGATGGTCTGAGAGAATCTTAAAAAAGTCTGGAGTCCCTATCAAATCCTTGTCAAATGTTCAGAAGAATTTCTTTTCTTGTCTTTTTGGATCAGATGTTCTGACCTTGTATCCAGGAGGACCGTCTTCGCCTTTCTCTCCTTTGTCGCCATCAAATCCTGGGGGGCCACGCTCACCCTGAAACAGGAAGTCTAGATGAATCAAGTGTTGATTCAATTTTTTGTATTTTTTTAACAGAGCATGCTAGAGTGTGTTAGTTGGAGCTGTAGTTTATTTCTATTACTTATTTATTGTTTTTTTGTTTTTGTTTTTTTTTTATGTGCGACAGCGCCCTTCCAGCAGGTGGCAGTTGCAACAGAATTCTCATCTTACCGGGTCACCTTTGGAGCCCTTAAACCCACGTGGCCCTTGGATTTGAAGAGTGCTCCCCTGCACAGAGACAGAATTGTGACTGTGAGTGGATGCACACACATAATAAAGTAATCACTGCAGATCCAGAAGCAGTTTTTCCTCTTCAGCTGTACACCTGTCATATAAGACTCTCCATCACACCCCATGTGGCGCTCAGTAGTAATTTGCTCAACTGTGAGAAAATCAGAAAAAAGACACTTGTCCAACAGAGCATCATGAAAGTCACCGTACCCGTTCTCCTTTGACTCCAGAAATCCCACGGTCTCCCTGAAGAAAAAAACATCAACATCAATCTCAACACGACTTCCTAAAACGTCATTTCTCCTTTGTTGTCATTTCATCTGCAGACCACTTCATATCGCACACGACAAAATTGCACCGGAGCTGGTTTTTATTACGTCCTATAATCGAGTTTTAATATAATCCACGTCTGATAAAACGTCAGCGGAGGTCGTAGCCGTAGATTAACGTGGACAGTTTTGGCCAGTGTGATTGTGATAAATAAATCACGAAACAACGGAGACGAGCGGAAACAAACAAACAAACAAACCAACAGACAAATAATCAAAGCTGACGCCAGAGTGACCCATAACTGACATCGTCGTCGTTGGAGGCATTTAAATATTAATGAGACGCTGCTATCACACAGATTAAAGGAGTCTGCAGAACCATCTCTCACCTCAGTCATGGACATAAAGATGTGAAAAAAAGCCACAGGATAGGTCAAAGGATTATCTCTCAGGAACAGCAGAAATTCTTTACCTTTTTTTGCATTAATGCACATAAATTCGACAGTTTTTTTGAGCAGCGTAACTGGAACATTGTTGACAGAAAAATAAATGTAAAACTGAAAAATGTCATAAAAGGTAATGAGAATTTGTTGACTGGCTCAGAGATACGGAGAAACAGATGATTGAAATACAGTGCTCTCTATCCAGCCGGTGATGCTCTGTTGTTATTGCATTTCTAAATAGGGAACATTCTTAACCTTCGGAAAGGTTTATTTTTGGAGCTATGTTTTTTTTTAAATTACAAATAACAGAAAAATGATATAATAAAATGGGAACAACAATATGTGACTAGACATTAAGCATAAACACAGCGACAAATCAGAAAAAAGGCAAAAATAAGATGAAATAAAAATAAATGAAAACAACACTAAAAGGGTACTGAGGAGATTGCTCAAGCTTGATACAGAAATAGCACTGGAAAATAGAGAAAAATGATTGCGATTTTAGCTAAAATTCACCAAAACAAACAAAATCAGATGGCGGTTAGACACAGGTTCGGCTAAAGGTAAGCACTGAAGTAGCTAAAAGTAGGCAAAGACATTTCATGTCTTAAAGTTAGCTGAAAATATGTAAAATTTAGCTTAAAAACTAAATGAAATAAAGGTTAATCATGGAGTCAGCTAAGGGATAGCACAGAAAAAGGTAAAAAAAAAAGTTGTCTACTACATAGCTACAAATACTGTATCTAGAAGAAAACAAATACACAACAAAAACATCAAGCACTACTCTAAGTTGTGAATATTCAAATAATAATGGACACTCACCTTGTCCCCCTTCCCACCTCTCAAGCCTTTTAGACCCTGGTTTAAAAAAGGTGAAAAACGTTTTTTTCATCCTCTTTAGACCCTGGTTTAAAAAAGGTGAAACATTTTTTTTTTCATTCTTATGCACAGAAATGCATCTGTAATGGCTTTAAAATAATCATAAATACTGTTAAGTAGATAAAAAGTTCAGAAAAGTGATTTACTATGTGTCCAGGAGCTCCTTTGACACCTGGAACACCTGTTTCACCCTGGACGACAAATGAATAACCCAGGTTTTTTACACAGTGGACGATGAACAGAGTGAAGTAAATATGTTTTACAGACACAGAGTAGTAAAATAAAAAATCTCACTCTTCTGCCTGGGACACCTGCCAAACCTCTTGAACCGGGTCCACCAGGAATACTGTCGCCCTGATGAAAGAAAATAAAAAATAAAACAAACTTCTCTCTCTTTTCACAGGATCAAAGCTGAACAAAAACAACGCTGCCAACATGTTTAAATTAAAACCAAAAATAAATATTCACCTTTTCTCCTTTAACTCCAGGAGCACCTGGAGCTCCCTGTAGTTGGTGGAAAAAAGTTTTAAGACAAAACATTATCAAGATATTTAATCAACATGAGGTCACGTGTCTTCTCACCAGAGGTCCTGGAGCTCCCTGTGGTCCAGGAGGTCCTGGGGATCCATTCTTTCCACGCTTACCGCGCTCACCCTGGACCAACGACCAAACATCAACGGATGCTAAACTCAACCCTGTCTGTATCATTTTGGAAAAAATCTAATTACCTCTCTGCCTGCTGTCCCCGGGTCCCCTGGAGGCCCCCGTAGACCGGGAGAACCTTGGAACCCTGGGTTGCCACGAATACCTTGAATGCCTTGAGCACCTGGAGGTCCAGACTCACCAGGTTCACCCTGAGGTAAAAAAAAAAAACACTTGATAAAAGGTCACAGTTTCACATACAGGTTGATTTTCATCCACTTTATAACTGCTACTTATTTTAATCATTTATGTCATTTTAACTTCAGTCCTAGTAAAAGCTCAAAGTTAACTTTAAATGAGGGAGTGACTCACTGAGCCAATTAAAAGACACTAAATTAAAATCACAGCGAGACGCAGCGTCAATCAAAGTGATTGTGACAGGAAAAGCGTGTAAAGGTAATTAATTGAGTCAGGATGTTGGCAATTGAGCTGCTGCTGTTGCTGAGAAAGTATTTTAAATCATGGGGCAGGAAAATAATTTCACCTTGTGTCCTGGAGGACCAGCCTGACCTTCCGGTCCTCTGTGTCCAATCCCTGGTTCTCCCTGTGTGCACAAAACAAGGATTGGTCATCCAAACGGAAAAGAGAGTGAGTCACTTTGAATAAAAGAAAATATGGGTTTTCATATAGCTGATAATCTGGACATAATCTATTGTCTCATCTGTTAAATCCTCAATCCTGTTTTTAAGAAAAAAGACAATAAAACATGACTGGAGACATTAGACACTAAATGTAATTCATCCAGCTCCAATTTAACAGCTGTGACTCACACAGGCTGGGTCTATTCATGTGAAATACGTACTACACCTTGCCTTATTACAGGCATGGACAAACTAGGACCCGGGGGCCGAATATGGTCCTTCTCTTTTTAATCTGGCCCGCCGAGTTTGGTCAAATTATTTTATTAAATTATATTACGTACAGTTCACAGGACCACGGCTGCTGCATGTACATGTACACTGTGCTGTCAGTGGATTAGCTCGGTGCCGTTATCATGTCAGCTCGGTGGAGATGTTGCCGTTATCATGTCAGCTCGGTGGAGATATTTTACATGTTTTTTTTTTCGGCTATCCAAATAACCAACGCTTCTCTCTTAAACACAAAGCAACATCCACGTCCTGTATAAAATCTTTGCTCCGTACAAGTTGTTACAGATACAGTGTTTACCTTTTGTCCTTTTTCCCCAAATTCACCCTAAAAAAAGTGAGAGAGAAACAACGTTAGAAACTTTGTTTGATCTTCAAAACAGGTGTCAAAACACAGCAGAGGTTGAAATATAATAAAAAACAAAAACACAACAGTTCCCACGTTTAACAGAGAGAATTTTTAATATCATCTATAAACTGTCCTGCAGTCAAACAGAGAGAACGACATGAAAGGCCTGGACTCCACATGCTCTACTGACAGACCAGAAATGCTCAGATGCCAAGGTGCATTCTGGGTAGGAGGGAGAGAGGTGCTCTTTATTTTGTTGCCTCTGTCAGTGAAAAGTGTGAAAAGTTACAGTTCTGTATTTGGAAATGTATCTTTAATGATATAAAACTGCAGCTCTTCAACCGGGGGTTCGCGACCCCTGTTAGGTCTGCCGAAATGCTAAAAGCGGGTCAAGAAATTTTTTTAAAGTTTCCCCTTAAATTTTTTCCTAAAAATGAAATGTTTTTTTTTTTTAAATATTTTGTAGTGAATGGATAAATGAGATTCATTAAACAAACAAAAAAACAGAATCGAGTGAAATGACCCTGCTCCATTTCTCACAGTCCAGGAATACATAGTGTCAAAAATGCTGAAGATTCTTAATTATCAACTGCTGAGAATAATTAAAAATCTAAACAGAAAGTGATATCTTAATGGTATTTTCATCATGACCTTTTTTCCTGGTTTTCCCGTCTCCCCCGGTTGTCCCTGTTGTAAGGAAAAAACAGGATTAATTTTTAAGTAATCAAGGCCAAAACCACAGACCAAAAAGAAATGGATGTAGTTCAAGACTCAGAAAAAAGACTAGTAAACAATTAATGTGTGAGAGTTTGTGGGAATTTATTTATTTTTTTCTTTTAAATTTACAACATCTAAATGTATTCCTCTGGATTCAGGGATTAGTTTAAGCTCTTCTTTAATAAAATATAATCTTTGTCAATTTGGAGAAGATGCACAGAAGTGCACAACTGTCCAACTAGACCATTGGTCAACGTTACCTTGTTCCAAATAATGGCCTATTTTCCTCTAAACAGGATCATAACTAAGAAATTGACATCATGTCATGACATCAGGTGTGATCAAACAACATGACGTCCTTCATGTTGATGTCAGTCATCAGCTGCGATGGCCGAGTGGTTAAGGCGTTGGACTTGAAATCCAATGGGGTTTCCCCGCGTAGGTTCGAACCCTACTCGCAGCGATAACCTTTAGTTGTGTATCCAGAGCTACATTGATTTTGAAGTGTGATCTACCGTCAATATAAACAGTCCTTGGTAAATCCATATTTTGCCCTTACCTTTAAGAGATAGTACTCTGGTGGATAAGGATACGGTTGTCCACCTTCTTCATGATAACCTTCTCTTCCTCTCTCCATCTCCATCCTCCTCCTCTGCCACTCCTCCCTCTCTCTATCCAAATCTCTCTCTACCTCTCCTTCCTCCTGGCCGGTCCTGCTCCTCTCCAGCTCCTTCTGCCTCTCCATTTTCTCTCTCTCCATCTCCAGTTCAGCCTCCCTCTCCAGCTCCATTCTCTCCCTCTACATCTCCATCCTCTCCCTCCAGCTCATCTTCTTCAGCCCTCTCTCTGTCCACATCTTCCTCCGTGTCCCAGTCGTAGTCTCCGCTCCTCTCTTCCTCATAGACAGAATCAGGGACAGTTTCTGTATAATCTGGTTCTGTTTCTTTCGTTGTCTCCGTCTCATCTCCTCCATCCTGTACTTCTGTCTGACTGTAATTCTGTCTCCCTTTCCTTTCTTTTCTGTCCTTCCCGCTTGGCAACAGAGGATCGTGGCCTTCTCTCTTCTTCTAGGGGTAAAAAGTTACACATTTATTATAACAACTATCTAACTACAAAAACAATCTGTAATAGAATAAAATGCACACTTACGTCGTAAAAACTGTTGTGACCTCCAGCTCCAGAAGACAAATGCTACAAATAAAACAAATGGCTCAATTCTTCTGGGTACAAACTGAGTCACGCATTCAAAACACAACAGTAGAATATGCTAGAATTTCCAAAAAACATAAAAAACTTTACAGTGCCCTCTGTTTGTATTTTCTCTTTTACATTTTTACGTAAATTCTCAGAGACCTTAAACAGTGTCTGAAGACAAATCTGATTGGCAAGACAGGACAAGGATAGCACTACCTATAGTTGTTTTATACAAAGACCACAATAGTATTTTTCCTTTTACCTTTAATTCAATTCACAATGCAATATGCAAATCAAGATAAATTATTACTTTCTGTTCCTGCTTGAACCGAAATCTTCCCCCAGGGGCGCCTGGCATGAAAGCCTAACATAGAAAACATATCAGTATTTCATTGTTCAATGTGATTTATTATATATTTTTTTATATTAAGCAAACACTTACCATGGACTGAGGAGAGGGGGCACTTCTTCTGAACCTCGTTCTATTTTGAACCACCTGTCAAGCAACCCGCATCATTCACACAAGTATAGTAAGCAACATTTTTAAGTGTTGGATTTAGTGATAATGTGGCATTGTTTCAAAGTCGATCATTTTCAAAGATTTAATTTCTGAAAGCACACACCACATCTACAAACATCTATGCTGTTTGGACTGGACAAACTCCACATGTGCATTTTAAAATGTATATCATCTGACGTACTGTATTAGAAAAACGCAAAAAAAAGAGACAAGAAACTATCATCGTCATATTTTTTTTTTTTTTACTGAACATGCATCTTGAGAACACAGACAAACAGACAAACATAGTAATAACAGTGAAGAATTTCACCAATGAAAAGGACGTTTGATCAGAATAATATTCCTGGCATGGAAAGCCTATTTTCATACATTTTTTTCAATTGCAATAAATATTTTAAAATACAACCGACAAAGGAAAATGTGAATTTAAACTGTTTTGGGCAAACGTTTGAATCACATGACTTTATTTGTTACAGAGAATATTTTTTTCTCAATAAATAAATAAGTAGATGAAACCACTAATGCTTCAAACTGGTGAATCACAACAATCTCAACACAGTTCTCACGATCCTCACAAAAACGCCAGGTTTTTGACAAAACACAACTCATCCCCCAGGTCGTGAAACGTAGGCCAGGTTCAGGGATCCCCCAACACTTCAGTCTAGTCCATGTAGTGTGTGTGCTTTTTGTACTCTATTGTCACAGTCTCTTGGGATCTAAGATACGTCCTGTTTAAAAATAGAAGAGAGAATATCACATGTAACTCTCTGGAGTCGTTTCTTTAATTTAATCATTCAAAACAGCATGCTGTTCTAAAATGCTACTCTTTCTCATGCTTTGTCAAGGTTTTTCCAAGGAGAACTGTGTTGGTTTGTTCCATCCCCAGGGTAATTTTTGCACCATTTTTCATTCATCGGTGAAATTTTTCAGAGGAAGCAGGAAAAAAGGATCAGATTTGAAAAGATTTTACCAAGTGATAAAACCCACTTTTTTTTTTTTACATTCAAGCACTTGTCTTGTTCATCAAGTGTGAATGAAAGAGCCCTGCATTCCAACACATGCAAGATTCAAGAAAGTGAGAGTCAAATCTTTACCTTCTCTGGTTCTGCTGTAGGGACAGGAAGTGGAGACAGCGATGCTTCGACCGCTGTAGGTTGAGTTGGAGGCTCTGTGCTTGTTGTCTGAACCTAAAATATGTAAAAAAAAAAAGTTAATAAAAAGATTAAGAAAAAATTCAGAATATTTTACATGCAAAATAAACATTTATTTTGGGAGCATTTACCTGTCTGCCATCTGTTCTTTCCTGCAGGTTTAGGTAGTCATGTGTAAAATGTTCTTCCTGTTAAAAAGAAAGCAAGTACTTCATTAAATTACATCAACTAAAAATGCTAATGTTTTCATTTATTTAGTATTTTTTTTAATCAAAATGTAATCATTATGGTTTTCTTATTAAATTCACAGATGTGTATTGAGACTGCAGTAAGCTGTATATTTTTTGTTTTTATCACAGGGCTTTTAAGAGCATACACAAAGAACTACGGTATGTCACAGCCAGTAGAGACGTAGCTATAAATAGCCAAGAGGATAGCTGAAGAAAGGACAGCAGAAACGACTTAAAGTTGGCATAAAAATAGTAAAAAATAACAATAAAAAAGTCAGGCAAGAAAAGGCTAAGAAACAGATACAAAAAATACCTGCACTTTAACAAATTTATTTCAAATACAAAAAATACCTGCACTTTAACAAAATTATATCCCTAAACATGTTTTGCCTGAACTAGCTAACGTTAGCCACCATAGTTAGCATCATTAAAGTATCTTAAACAATATAAGATGTAGTTTTAACAGAAATAGCCAACAATGTCCAAAACAAAATCAAAGAATAACACACACGTGAAATAACAATAATTTGGCCAGAAGTATTACTTTAAGCTAGCTGTGAAAGATAAAAATAAAAAGTTAGCAAAGGGCTTGCTCATCGTAGCAGTTAGTCCTTCTTAATAGTTTGCACAGAAACATATATATACAGTACATAAGTAAGTAATATTTTGTATTTGTATTTGTGGTAGAAGTAGCTAGAAATTAGCCACATGAAGTTAGCCAAAAAACACTAAACCAATAACAACAGCTGGTAAATAATGACATCTCCAGAATTTGGATGTAGCCACTGCCAGAGCTCAGGACTCAGCAGATGAGCTGCAGTGAAGTGTGATATCAAACTAATTTCACACTTAATGATGAATCCAGGTAGTGGGTGTGTTATTAATCAACTCTCTTCAGTGTTTTTGTGTGGGCGCAGATATCATTCAGTTCCCCATGAGGCGCTTCTCAGAAAACTAGGCCATTTCATTAAGAGTTTGACAGCGTTGTTAACAGAGAGGCACACCACAAAGTGAGCGATCCAAATCTGTAACAACCCCACGTCATCACAGGTCACGTTAAACTGAAGTTTCCCCACTGTGCCTTAATTAGTCATTCTGGTTCTTACCTCCTGTTCGTAACTGTATTCTTCAGTGCTATAAAACTCTTCCTCTCCATCTTCCTCTCCTTCTCCTGTTGTCTTTAGATAAAGAAGAAAATACATTTATTTAGAGAAATGTAATCTGATCAAATCAGTTGATTTATACATGAGATAACCAGGTTAATGCATGCTTTTAGTTTTAAAGTTCCCAAAATGTATTTTCAAACCTTGTTATTACAGTTCAAAAATGTTCACACATATCACAAACTACTTTAGTATTATGGGAGCCATTATTTGTAGCCTAGTCATACTTCAACATTCAAGCGCTAGTGTTAGTTGTTTTCTTTGTGTTTAGCTTAAGAGTAGAAGTGTTTTTTCAGCGTTAGTGTGACCCCATCAAGGACATTTACCAGGCGGTGTCTCTGCCTCTTATGTCGTCCTTTATTTCCTTTGCCCTAGTTTAAAAGTCAGAGACAGAAAGACGGAGTGAGGGAAAAAAAAAAGAAGTTTCCCATGCTTCAGACATTGTTGATAAATCAAGTGGATTCTGTTTAGGGGGTTGGAGATGAGGACAAAATTATTATAGTTGATCTTTTATTACAATAACTGTGATATATTGTAAAAATATATGTTTTAAGATTTAAAGTTTCATGCTCTCTGTATAAAAAGAATAATTCAAATGTAATAAAATCTGTTTGGGATAATTGTGTCCTCAACTGTATTCTAAGAGGGAAGAATGAGTTGTTAATGAAAAAAAAACACACAACACCTTTATAAAACAACATGTTGGAACCCTTAGTGTTAAAAGGAGTTTATTATTTTTTTTATAATAATAGGACCAAACCACGGAATGTTGCATGTTTTTGGAAGTCATTCATGTAATTATATTCTCTCTGTCCTTCACTTATAATTTCCTAAGAGCTCTGTTTCTTTGTGTAAAACACAAGTTGGTGAAAAATGAAATGTATCCAAATGCAAAGACATTTTTTTCAATATTTCTTTTTACATGAGATGATTCATTTAACTGTAGATAAGTTATGGTCGAGCTGAAAACATGAAATACCGGTATGGTCCTTTAATGGCGTACACACATGTAGATAGAAGTTAATGAAGTAAAATAAAACTTGTTAAAACAACCACAGGAACAAATCCTCATCTTTGTTGTGTGCAGTGAATCAAACATCATGCTCTTCATTTACAGGAGAACCAAATGTTGTCGAAGGTGTTGACGCAACTCTTCAATTTTGTGTTACCTTCCCACGTTCCCTGTTCTTCTTCTTCTGTCCCGGTGTCTTCTTCTTCAGAAAGTCTTCCGGAGTGATGACCGTCTCCACCACTGCCTCAGGTAAACCTGAAACAGTCTGATAGTTACAGTTCATTTCGTTAGAATTGGCGTATATTGATTAAAAAGAGTGGACAAGCTCATCAACTTCAAAATACTTTCTTCTTTTTGATTTGTTACATTTCTATTTAGCCTCCAAATTTCCAATTATTGGAAATAAAAAAATAATACCATATTTCATCAGCCCTGCGTGACTTAATCACCTCTGTGGCATCGCACTTTTATAATACATTTTTTTTATTGTAAATGATTCTTACCTCCTGTGTCGTAGTGAAATTGAAAGTAGAATTAACATCAGTAAGATTAATACTGAGTGAAGACACTCCGTCATCGGTCCCAACCAGTAACTTCTTCTCAAAGTTTGCTTTCGGGTCAGTGTCAGAACTGTTCAGTTCCTGTTCTATAGTCACCGTGGTGACATTCCACAGACTGGGATCCTCTGATGTTTCATTAAAAGGCTCCTTATGTTGAAAAAGTGATGAAACAAAAGCAGGACATACAGCATGTCATACAGGGCGAGGGTTAAACCACAAGTGACGTTTTAGATTTTTAGATTTTAAAATGACTCACAACAGGTAACTCTGGAAACAGGAGTTCCAAATCCGGGCCTTCAGGGGTGTCGAGTTCTGACACCGGCTGATCGGTGACCTCATGCTTCAGAGAACTCTGTTTGGACAAACACCTTTGAGTGAGACTGACTCTTCATCCTAATCTCACTGTATCTAGACCAGTGGTTCTTAACCTTGTTGGAGCTACTGAACCCCACCAGTTTCATATGCGCATTCACTGAACCCTTTTGGTGTTCGATCCAGGTTCACACAGGTTAAGAACCACTGCATCTAGACATTTCTTCTTGCTGTTTTATTGTCATTTGCCGTCAAACATCTGTAACCCACATTACTTATAATGTTACCTTATTACAAGTACTTTTCTATCGTTTCTGGCAAGATATTTTAATCACAACATATTTAGAGATATTCTCTAATACATCACTATGAAAAAATATTTATTGGAAAGAAATTAAATGTGTATTATTATGTACTTCCACCATTTTAAAATAACAACAATGGGACTTCCCTTTGCCCCCACTTTAGTCACTGTTTTTATAGAAGAATTGAACTGTTTTTTTCTTTCCATTTTATGCAACTCAAAAAATTAGTTTGTTTAAAAACAATTTTTAAAAATTGTTTCATTGATTTCACCTTCATTGCATGTTCCATTTTAGAATTGTAATCATTATGGAAAAAGTCCACTGTACACAGTATGGACTTAAATTGAACCCTTCCAGTATCGCTCCAGCACCAGTACAGCTGACTCATGCACTCTTTACTTAGTGTGTACTCACTGTGTACTCTGTGATGACGTTGGACGTGTGAGTCTCTGTGTTGTCTCCTAGTTTTCTGACACTGCCAAGAACCTGAAGAAGCTCTTCGATCCCATCCTGCAGCAGCCTGTCGATCAAAGCCTTCAACAAAGGCAGCTGAGGGAAGACGCTTCTTTTATTTAGAACTCTTTTTTTTTTCTCCCAAAATTCTGTCGACGTTTGACTGTGTACCTGGTGACAGGCTCTGTACTCACCCGTATCCCGTACGCTTCAAACATCACCTCAATATCCTGAGGAAAAAAGTGAGGAAAAGTGCAGTGCATTGCTTGCAGAGAGAAAATGTGAAAAAAACATTTTTTATGTCACAGTTAATTAAATGTTATTCACCTTCATCTCAATAGATTTTCCTGGAGCTCCTGCATTTCCCTTTAAAACATGAAAGTAAGGTCGTTGAAACTCATTTACATTTCAATGTTTTTATTTTAATAAGGTACTACGTAGCTGTGTCATCCAGTACCTTCTCTCCTCTTAGTCCAGTCTCTCCTCTCTCACCCTGTAAAGGAAAAAAGAATCATAAACTGAGGTGTTTTTGTTATATTTACTGTGTTTTCAGCTTCAAACCCCATCAACATTTTACCTTTATTCCCGGTGAACCCTAAACACACGGAAACGGAGCAGTTAGATGTTGCAACATGTGTTTACACAGACAATGTTTGGCTTTAAATTTAGGGTTTTTTTTGTCACAAAAAATGACTCAGGGGTCAAGTCTTTTTTAGCTTGTATGTAAAAGAACGGTGTGATCAGGCGTCGAACTCACAGTGGCTCCTGGAGGACCCATTGGGATTGGAAATGCTTGACGCGCATCGTCAAGGGAGGCACCCTGTGGAAGACCCCATGTTAGAACGAACGAAGGTGAAAAGACAAGAAGACAAGAGGGTCCAAATGTCCATTTATTCATCTGTCAACTCATCTATCTATCTAATCTTGTAATCCATGCATCCATCCATCCATCCAGCTCAATGCTCCACTCATAAGTGCACCTTATGTTGATTACTCATTAGCTAAACATGAACCTAAAAACCCCAGATGATTGGTTTCACCTCTGAAGTGATGAGCACTTGTTTTCCAGGCAGACCCGGGGGTCCTGGTTCACCTTTACTGCCATCTTTACCCTGTTAGACACCCAAAAATGTTCAAGTTCCAAATGTAATTTTTTTTTAAATATCTGCAATTAAAAACAACCTACTTACATCTGCACCAGCGTCTCCTTTGTCTCCCTGTGAATGAGAATTTGTTGTTACGTAGTTTGCTGAGAAATAACATTCAGTGACATATGGATATTAACCTTCATGCCATCTTCTCCTTTCGCTCCCCTCTCGCCCTGAAAAGGAGAATACATATTTTAAATAAAACCTGAAAAGGAGAATACATATTTTAAATCTAAAGGCTTTTACACTGGTAAACAGCAGTAAAGTAAAAACATTCCTCACATCTTTTCCTGGCAGCCCTCTCTTCCCATCAAATCCGGATTTTCCCTGGAGAATCAGGAAAGACTCAGATTATTATTTTAAAAATAGACTTTCTTTCTTTATTATGTGGGACGTGTCAATATCAGACACATAGAAATGGAAAAACACAATGTGTGAGACACAAACATTAATAGTAAGACGTGTACATACGGGTGTTCCTGGTAATCCAGGTATTCCTGCAATCCCAATCCGACCTTGGTCTCCCTTTTCTCCTTTCTGCTCACACAAACACACATGACTGAGGCTCTACTTTGATGTCAAGAATTTTTGCCAGATATATCAAGCGTTATTTATTTTTTTGAACTGATAGCTTAAACTACTGCTGCAGTTGATTGAATTAAGTGAGTTAATTTGGATTATGACAAATTATTTACATTCAAGCTGTAATTTCCCTAAGCACTCTTCCTTTTTTCAAACAAAAATCTTACAAGTTCAAGTACCTTAAAGAATTCAAGCAGCTAAAAAAATGTCCTAGTAATGACGATTAAAAAAAACAAACTATACATCTGTCATTGAGACCTATTTACAATCATACGACATTAGGTCAGTTATACAGTACACGGCTCAATGACCACAGTCAACACTTTTCCCTGATTGTTTTTAATAAGGTGCATCTATGAAAACAGCATATTTGATAAACAGTGTTCTACTCACAGCCCCAGGGTCAGCCTTTGGTCCCAGCGCTCCCTGCAGTAACAGAGACATGAGATACAATGTAATATCATGACATAACATTGGATCATTCACATGAGCAAAACTATATCTTCTATAATATTAATCTAGTCTTGCCATGGGAGGCCAGGACTCTCTGCTCTCTGCTTGTGAGGCAGGCGATATAACCACTAAACCAATGTTAACACTTGCAAACGTAACTACTGACATATTTACACGGTTAAATTAGTTTGAATTATGGCATATGATAATGATTTTCATATATTAAAAATAGCCATATAATTATAATAATATTTTTTTTCAAATGTTATGAACATACCAGTGACGTCCCTGGTAATCCTGGTTTACCTTCTGGACCCTGTGGAAAAAGCAAAAAACAAAATAACTTTATGTGCAGTATACAAATCTAGCTGATGATATGTAAAGGAGTAAGAAAAATACTATGATCAATTTGATTTGTTTGGGTATTCAATACTTTTTATTTTTACAGAAAATTAAATTTTTTTTTATGCGTAGCTTTGGGCTATTCCATGGTTTTGTTTTGGTTAATTTTATTTTATATTTGACTTACCTGTGGTCCAGGTAAACCTCTGTCTCCATTTACACCAGGTCGACCGGGTTCTCCTGGTTCACCCTTTATAAAGAGAAAAAGGATGCAAATTATATTATATTTAATCTTTAGTTAAAAAAAAAAAACAAGTTAGATTAAATATACTACATGCTATGTGTCGATCTACCTTAATCACTCTGGTCAGGATGTTGTTATCGGTCACAGTCTGAGGGAGAGAAATGGAAGAAACAAAACTTTATTTGCTAATTAACAGGATGTAGTTGATCTGAGATCACCCATTAATTATTCATGATTAATTCAAACATGACTGAACTGATGAGAACATGTCATGAGAGATAAATGATAAATGTTGTTTACTTGTGCTCCCGGAGGTCCAGGTTTTCCCTTTGTGGCGACGATGAAAAGACGAGAACAAAAACCACAAATAAAACGCAGAGCAGTTGGATTTTGAAATGACACGGCATAAAACAACAAATATTTGCAACACAAAGAGAAAAAAAAACAAAGCAGGGCTGACAGACAAAAATGGTCAAAGTTAATTAGTGAAACGTCTTTTTAAGCCACAGGAGAGAATCAGGATGTGAAGATGCAATGACACGGTGAGTGATACAGAAGAATGAGCAGAAGCTGAGGCAATAAACAAACTCATCAGCAGCCATCAGACAACGTGAACACAAACATACCGGCTCCCCTTTGTCGCCTTTCTTTCCATCAGTGCCCTCCAAAAAAAAAAAAAAAATAGAATCACATATTATCATTAACATATGTGACAGAATGAGTTTTTTATCTTCTGTATCTTAGCGTTTTACATAGGTGAACACCTACAGGCTGACCAGGTGTCCCAGAATCCCCCTTTTCTCCAGGGTCGCCGGATCTTCCTGTTAAACCCAGTGGACCCTGATGAAACAGAGATAAATTAAAGAACAATAAAAGAAATGCTTGAATCATACAAAGGAATAAATATGCAAAATAAAAGACTATACATAAAGAATGGACGAAATTGTGAGGATGAAAACTACTATACTACTATTATTGGGTATTTGGAAGACACATATATACACGAGTACTAATCCAATATATATATATATAAATGTTTACCCTGATTCCTCTTTCTCCCGGCTCTCCAGTCGGACCTTGTTCTCCCTGCCATAAACAAATGTGTAGATACATAAATTTGTTTTTTTTTCACCTTACCCTAAAACAAAACATATTTTAATATTCGCAGTTTGTACAAGAAATCGTTAATAAAACGTGTGGAGTAACTGACCTTGATTCCTTGTTCTCCTTTTGTTCCACCTAAACCCTGCAGACAAAGTCAGTGGTTTATCAATAATATATATATGTCAACTTATCTGTTTAAAAAACAAGACAATGTGTTTCCAAAAAATGAACTTTTAACTATTCAAAGAAATTCTAAGAAAACCTTTTATTTTTAATGTGTTCTCATTAAAGCTCTTTACTCATCAACTCTATACTATATATAAATGTGTTAAAATATGCTGTGTCATACAGCAGACTTCTATCACAGCCACTCAGGATTTACTTACATCTTTACCTCTTAATCCCGCTTCTCCAGGATTTCCAGGAGAGCCAACTTCTCCTTTGTCACCTTTGGAACCATCGTGTCCCTGGACAAAAACATTTTTAACATGTTTTAACATTATTTGAAATGCAATGATTTGGCAGGAATTTATTTGGTTTCACAGGTTTTAAAGTAAGATTTTTATCTCCTGGTTAGGAGAGAAGACAGTAAAAGTAAGGTGTCATCTGCATAGCAAAGAATATGACTGGACAGAGCTACATTTAGCATAATGCTATAGTTATAGTTACTGATAATCTCTTTAATTATCATACCAAGTGAAGATTCTGGTTTTTATTGGATTTTTGGAAAATGAACTGACTTTTCTAGGAAAAAGTTTAGGTTGATCTATCATGAAAGATTTGATGTGATAAGGAGTGAAAAGATCAGTGAGGACTATAAAATGTTTTATCTGATTTTAGTTTGGCATCAAAACAAAACTCTTACCTTTGGCCCTGGTTTTCCAGACAAACCAACATTTCCCTAAAAATGAAAAAAAAACCCAGATACATACAGGTGTACATACATGTACAATACTAATCAACACAAAAATTACAAACAGCAAAAACAGACTAACATGTTCAAAGAGACTTTCTCACTCACTCTTTCACCGTTGTCTCCTTTTGGCCCCTGCTGTCCTGGAATCCCAAATCCAGGACTGCCCTGCACACAAAAACATCACTGATGTTTTCTTTTATATATTATTTTAACTATTTTAATACAGAATGTTTATAATTAAACTCCATCATGATATTCAATTTCCACTGTCCACCTTTTCTCCCTTGTCTCCACGTTCTCCTTTTATTCCCTGGGGCCCTGTAAGGCCGACAGGACCGATGTCCCCCTAAGAGACAGACAGATAGCAGAACAAAACAAGAATTCAATTAATAATTAGGGTAACGGGGTCAAATTATCGCCACCGTTTCAAAACAAACCTCTGCGGACTTTAAATTGTGTGTAGACTGTGAAGTGAGATTAAAGCGCCGCTGCTCACTGAAGCAGTCAGTGCCTCTGCAAAAAGCTAATGAGAGAAAAATCTCAGTCCTGTTTTATAGCGGCAGACCCAGAGGACGGAGGGAGAACACCCCCGACAATTAACTAGGACATTTGCATAGTATAAAACATTAGCAAAATCACTTTCCCTGCGGCTCCGTGCCCTCACACATGCCTGTTAAGATAAACGCAAAGGAAAGAAACATGTGAGTATTTAAGGGAATTAACAACCCCCCCCGAACGTGTCTGGAGTTTGAATTGGTTTGAATGAAAACATCAGGCACTTCCTCACAAAGACCTGGATCTGTTGTCGAGCAGTTTAACCAATTATTTTCCGGATGTTTATAGATGGATTATCTGAGAACGGTCTGTGGCTGATTTCTCAAGGAGGAGCAAAATTAAAAGTAAAGGAAGTTTATAGTTCAGTGTTCAAGTTGATAAACTACCTTTGGTGACTTACCCTGACTCCCTTTTTACCGGTTGGACCGAGTATCTGAGGTGAAGAGAGAAAACAGGGTTTTATTTATATTATGTTTTACTGATAAGTAAGTTCAAGAGAGTGAGAGCAGTTTTCTTACGCCCTTGGCAGGGTCTCCTGGTGGTCCTCTTTGACCCTCGTCTCCTTTCAACCCTATGGGCCCAGTGAAGCCCTGAAAATACAAGGTTAATGTTAACTGTGACCCTTTGTATTGAGACTCAATAACAGCCTCTTATGAGTTGTAAACAATTTCCTTCCATGTCTGAATATCTCTGACAGGGGTCAGAGGGCCAGATTTTTTTGACCCCTTGGGGGTCGAACCCTTATTAGATATTTATTTTTGGAACCTAGCTGCAGACTGGAATGGTCTGTTAGGTGGGCCACTGGTTGATAATCCACATAGTCCACATACAGTATAAACCTTGGTCAGCATTTGTAGGTCAAATCCAGATAAAATCATCAAGAGAGTTGCATAAATGCTGGAAATTCCACTTTTGTAACAAGAAAAATAACCTGGACTCCCTTAGCCACTTAGCATGTACAGTACGTGAACCAATTTAGTGCCACAGTAATTGGAAGAGAAAAATGAAATGGCAGCATCATTGGGAAAAGTGGTCCACAGACGATCTAAAGAACTCTAACACAGCTTCCTCTCTTGTTTGACTTAAGGACTTGACAACGCTGCTCAAAAAAACAAGTGAAGTATACACTGAACCCAAAACATTAAATTATGTGTCAAATCAACTCCCCTGCTAAATATAATTTTATATAAAAGAAGTGACTTTGGAAAAGTATAGTTCAGTTCTAAGTTTGATATTTACTGGTGTAAACATTTGATTTACTGTAGTTTCACTGCCGTCAAATTCTGACTCACCGTTGGTCCTTGAGGTCCGATCAATCCTCTCTCTCCTTGGTCTCCCTAAAGTTAAAAACATATCAATACATTAAAAGGACAACAGATTGTATTTCAGTCAATTAAAGGTTTATTTTAAAGGTTATTTTAATTAAAGATCCATTCATTCAGGTGAAATGATGACAGAATGAGGTGAACTCACCTTGTCGCCTAGTTCTCCTTTCAATCCCTTCTTTCCCTGCAGATCAAATGGACACAGTGACTCTGACAGTAGTTAATTCTACCTTAAAATGGTGCAACACAGGTGCAAAAAAAAAATGGTGCACATGATCGTTCAAATGTGTACGAGCAGAATAGACAATGAGATTAGAAACAACTGGTACTTACTCGAGGTCCAATTATTCCCTGAATACCTTGTTCTCCGCGATCACCCTGATATAAACATAAGATTTAAAAAATGACATAGAGCATCAACATATGGCTTTAAAATAAAACTCATAGCCATGAGATGAAGAATTGTAGTTTTAAGATAAATAAATATAACATGAAAAGGTGTAAAGAGAATAATAAATAATAAAAAGTTAGATAAATAGTTGACACCTGGAGTCAAAATAGATATGAGTGAATTTTTTTTTTTACCTTTGGGCCGACAAGTCCTGTGACGCCAATGTTTCCCTAGAATGAAACAGTGAAATTAAAACAGAAAAACATGATAACAAAGCTTAGTGTTAACAAAAACCGTCCGTCAGGTTAACCTTTTCTCCTGGTTCACCACGAGGGCCTTGAATCCCCTGTATACCGATTCCTTCTTCACCCTGGAAGAACGAGAGAAACAACATGTCATCAGTTTGCATCACGATGATGAATTGATAAAGGTCAAAGGTCAAAATAGAAGTTCACCTTCTCTCCTTTCAGACCTGGTAAACCTGGAACACCATCGATGCCAATAGGACCAGGTAAACCTGCCACTCCCTGCAGTTGTTTCACATTATCAATGTGAAAATAAAGGAACCAAAAGAGGGAGAAACCAAGAGGTTGTTAAGAAAAACTTCAAAAACTATGAGTCAGAATTTGATTGGCTGTGAACTTACATCTATTCCTGCTTCTCCTTTGTCTCCTTTTGCACCTTTGATACCACGTAAACCCTTTTCCAAAACAGGATCAAATATGGGAAAATGTCCAAGACTCATATTGAAAATAAATCATTCCCGTCCTCCTTACTTACCTGTTCTCCTGCCTCTCCTCGGTCTCCCTGCAAAATAATCATTTGCGTCACTCAGTCGGAACATTATAAAAGTGCAGATTATTTTTTTAGCATTTGATTGTGAGCACAGTGCAATTCCAGCAACAATTTCCTTGTGACTAATAACCGAGAAGGTCAGAAAGAAAGACCTTGATGGAGAGTCCTGGTAGTCCTGCAGGTCCCAGTTGGCCCGGCAGGCCCGGAGCCCCGTTGACCCCAGGTACACCTGGAGCCCCTTGTGGCCCCTGAAACATGAAGAAAATCATCTTAAATGTATCCATTAGTTTACAATAATAATAAAAAATCAGGTACTGACTGAAGATCCTGGTTCTCCCTTTCGTCCAGGGACATAATTGGCATCGGTACCAGCAATGACATATCCAGGTTCTCCCTGTTCACAATCATACAGGATGTTTTAAAGTGAATATGACCGATGCAGTGTAGCACAGACTGTGTGGATATTAAAAGCTCAGGCTTGGCTTACTCTCTCTCCTCTCTGTCCCTTTGGACCAGGACGACCAGCAGGACCCTGTCATGGACATAAACAGTAGGAGACAAATGCAAGATGCATAGACACTTCATACAATGTTTCATTTATCTCGACCTCATCATGTCACATATAGAAGACCTTCTTGGCTGATGACGTACAAAAACCATGGCTAACAAAGCTGCAGATGTTGAGCCAAGCTAACGTTGTTAAATGTCGTTGTCTCAAACATTAAACTGCAGGAATCTTTTCATATTATTCTGAATGGTTATCGCTTTATTCCTCTAAGGTTCCTGGCAAAGAGAAATTCCTTTAAGTTTTTTCTTTTTATTAACTAGGTCACATTCAAGTATTAAATTATGAGAGAGGATTTTAGTTTTTTTAATAACCGTTTTGATCCAGATGTGTTTAGATTTATATTAATGTTCTTACCATGTCACCTGGAATGCCAGGAGTTCCCTGAAAACAGCACATGGAAATCGATTTTCAGAATCAAGAGAATGAATGAATGAAAACAAATGAAATCATTTAAACTTTTCTTTTCTCTTATATATTCAGTTACCCGTTGGCCACCAGAACCTGGGGGTCCGGTTCTCCCTGGTCGTCCAGGCAACCCAGGAATCCCATCTGTTCCTGGAGCTCCCTGTGGAATTATAACATTGTGCTCTGAGTCAGAAAATAAAATCATGGACATCAACAAAACACTAGTGAAGTCGCATTGACCGACGCGGTCTGAGTGGAAAAATGAGATTAGACACAAGAACAATGTGATGATGGTGAGGTGATGCACTAAAGCCATGTAGAATAATAATAATATGGAGACATATCATGTCAGCGTCACCTCTAATTCATTAATGGAATATGACTCATTTTTTAAAAATATATTATAATAAAAGTCCTTCAGAGCACATATGGGTTTTAATCATGTTGCCAAGTAAAAAGAAAAATCCAAACTGATGATTCCTTTCAACAATGTTAAATGGAAAATAAATATAGTGCGTCTTTTGTCGTTACCAAAAAAATAATATTAAAAGATTTTCTTTAAATTTTTTTAATGGGTCCATTAGACGATCTGGAAAATGCCTGGTGCCCATCTGCTCTCTAAATGAACATCAGCACAACGGCCGGTGAGTCACAGGTACACAAGAAAAGGTCTGCAGAGTTAACATCAGTTTAAATCTGAAGACTGGACTGTGACGTCTGTGGTTTATTACTGAGAACCCCTCTTGTCTAATTCTGACATGGTAAGAAAAGAAAAACTTGGATTTAATATATATAACCTATAGTTTGTATTTATTACAACATAGTGATCACAAAAAAACATGAATGAAGTATTTGGTCTATTATAATATTTATAACAAAAACAACATCATTGTAATCGTAGCCAATATTTTAATAAGTAAAAAATATAGTTATATTATTTTTTATACATGAACCAAATGCAATGTTGGCATGACATACTGCATAATTCTATCTAAGTATATGAGTGTAATTATGTTTGTAGGTATATTTTCTAAACCTTTTTTAACAACATAACAATAGCATTATTACCTTGCCCTTACATCAGTGGAATGCTGAAAAATTGAAATATTATCTTGCAGTGCATTACCTTACCTCCCCACAGGAGGGCGGCATCTGTTATCTCTGTCAGGATTGTTTTGGGGCCACAATTAGGTTTTATTGTTAGAGTGTTAGAAGTAAATGGATGTCAACACAAATTACCAACAAGCACTTCTGTTTTTTTCTTGCCAAAGTGTGGGTGTTTGTTTACCTTTTCTCCTGTCTCTCCTTTGGCAGAAGTGAACGGATCAAACCGTCCAGGACTTGGCCTAAACCTCTGTACAGACACAACAGTCAACGGGTCAATTCAAATAAAATGGAATTAAAAAAAAAGTATAATCTTATGCCATTTTATTAAACAGAGTTAACAACATACCAGACCTCCAAGACCAAAACCATCACCCTGCAAGAAAACGTTAGATTTAAAATTGAAAAACGTGGCTTTTCTGTGAAATATAAACTATTTGTGTTTTAAAATAATTAAACTCACCTTTTCACCCTTTTGGCCCTAAAAACACAAATATTTATGATAAATTTCTTATGAACAATGAATTTATTTATAAATATTTTTTTTGTTTGTTTCTATGTTGTTGTTCTCCAGTCCTCACCTTCGTACACTGGGAGGAGCAGGCACCCTCAGGGCCTTCAGGCTTGGCCATCTCCTCTGGGTCGTCAGTGGGATTGTCCAGCTGAGCATTCTGAGAAATGGAAACAAAAAGGTGCATTATGGGTCATTCATGTGATATAATGTAAACAGAGCACTTTTCGCTAATGTGACATGAAAAAAAGGCAGAGATTTTTCCTCCCACTGAGCTGGTTTTGTTGATACAGTGGGAATTATGAATTCCTCCCACTGAGCTGGTTTTGTTGATCCAGCGGGAATTATGAAGTCATTATGTCATTATGAATAAAACGAACAAAAACAAAGAACGTGAGAATCGGCACAGGTGGATTTGAACGACCCACAAAGGCTGCTGCAGGTGCAGAACTGTCTGATTTAAACCTTTCAGTTTTTCTGTTTTAATCTTATTCAAATCTAAAAATCTTTTTAACATTCTAACTCTGAAACTACTTATTACAAATGCATAAAAACATTTTTTTCTTGCCTTATCACTATGATGTTTTACTTCATCGTGTGTTTTATGAATGTCAATATTTAACCCCTATTTAAATCAGTTTGACAAGATTGGACTGTGGAGTATTTATTTGCAAAACTTCTCAGCTTCCTTCTGTCTGAAAGTCATTTCTCTGGACTTTGTGCTAACATGTTCACCGACATATGACATTTTAAAAGCTTAGCAAGACATTAAAATTGAGATAGATTCTGCTGGAATTGCTCATACAAAAAACAGTTGGGTACAAGATCACAAATAAGGGTTTGTTTAAACAGTGTCAGAAGTGAACAGTCACACAGACAAGTGAGTGTTCACCACCATACACTGCCCAGGGCAGTATAAGCAGTAAAGTATTTCTAGTGCGTTGCAGACTTAAGATTGAATTATCTTAGATTATATTGTTCTTCCCACCTCGTCTGTAACTTTATACTCGGTCAGGAGCTCGTCGCTACAGATGGATTTGATAAACTCTCTCTCTATGGAAGGAAAGTCGTCAAAGGTCGGGGAGAAGAAGATATTCTTGTAGTTGGTGGGAGCTGCTATTTTATTCAGCTCATCTAGGTCTGCGTTGTGGACTCCGACTGCCACGATGCTGACGCCTACAGAGAGATCAAACACGCAGCGTCACAGGCTAGTTTTTCAAACAGGAATTTACTGAGGTTTGACAGTGCCCCTCACTGACCCAGGGCCCGAGCGATTCTAGAGGGAGGCTCCACGTCGTCCTGGGCTCTGCCGTCTGTGATCAGAACCAGAACATGGGCCACGTCCATCCTCATCCCAGCAGACTCCTGGAACAGTTCCTGGATCACGTAGCCGATGCCTTTTCCTGCGTACATATAAAAGAAGAAAATGAGTTCATACCTATTGAGTGTAAATATGACATGATTTAAATTATGATCAATAAAAGACATTCTTCATGGTACAATTAGAATATTGATTAATAAGATTTGCCAAAAGATTCAAGACGAAACTTTTACTAGATTAATAAGATTTGCCAAAAGATTCAAAGATTCGAAACTTTTACTCTCAGCTGAATATTCAGAGTAAAATTACAAAATACTGCAGTGAATGATACAAGAACAGACACATATTAAATCAGATTGTTGCACAAATGATGCTGAAAATATTTAAGAGGAGAATAAGATACTGATTCATGATACTGAGTCTGAGAACTTGAACAAGCAGCTCTTCATTGTGACTTAAAATGTTCCACCTGATCCAGTTACACTGACGCACCACAGCAGTAATAAATGTTGTTTTTTTTTCCACCCATATGACCAGAGTGGGTCCAAAATGTTGTTATAAATATGAAATGCATTGCAACAGCAGATGGCGGCCAGAGGAGGAGTGCTGTGAATATTTTGCTGAGCGTCACTAACCTGTTTTGGTGTTTCCTGTACCGTAGCGCAGGCCCCTGAGTGCCCTGAGAATGGAGTTTCTGTCTTTGAACTCATTCAGTTTGAATTCAATTCGAGGCTCGTCGCTGTAATGAACCACAGCTATCTGAGAGGAGGAATGAAGACGAATTATTATTATTAGAAAACAATTCACTGTTTAATATAAAGATGTGGAATTGTCTGTTTTCTGCTTAGCTGTGGGTTAACATTCGTACTAAAGAAAGGGGACATTTTTAACTGTGGCTTCATTTATGCTCTCTACTAGGAAACATTTGGTCTATTCCTACAATTTCAATCCACGCAGCTTTCAGGTTAGGTCAGGGATTTTTTTATTGTATTGTATTGTTTTGATCCAACATTAAGCATCTGTTCACCAAATTTTTTCTCATCCTGTTACTTTTTCTTTAAAATCTCCTCTGCTTCCTGCTCTCAGAGTCCAGGCACAGGCAGAACCCTAACATTAATGTCAGCAAATGCTGTTTTTACTGGGCCTTGTTTGCCCTTTTTGGTGTGTGTTGAAGCAAAATGATACCCATTTGGTGAAATGCACATTATGTTCCTGTTAATCCAACTGGTCTGGATCACACAGCCCTGAATTATCACTCAAAATTACTGTAATCTTTCCCTGTTTGCAACTGTCTTGGCAATTGTCAGGAAAGGAGCTGTTCAGTCGACTGGACCTAGAGCTAAAGATACTGAGATAGAGCGTTAGTGATGTAAATGACTCAGTGTAGTTCCACTGGCAGACTCACCTGTGTGGCCGAGGGACCAATGATGGGGAAGTAAGTGACGGCTCGGAATATGAAATCCTTTATTTTAATAAAGTTATCGGCCCCGATGCTGGAGGACTCATCCACCAGGAACACTATGTCTGCTTTGGCCTTAGCACATGCTGAGAGAAACAATAAAAATACATTTAAAAGCAATACATATTAGAATATAACACATGAATGGATGGATACTGTCTGATAATGTTGTTGTTTTTTTAACCTGGACCAGATGGAGTTGTTGTTGGAGGAGAGGCTGTGGTCAATCTCAGGGTGGAGACACTAGGCCGAGCCGCAGGTTTCGTAGCGGTGACGGTCCTCTGTGGTGGCAGAGTCACGGTGTGATGGAGGTTCCTGGTGACTGTCTGAACCGCGGTAGTGTTGAGGATGGAGGCCGCTGTCGGTGTTGCAGACTGTGCGGTTGTTGACGGAGTATCCTGACCCACTGCACAAACACAAGCACAGAGACAAAAGTGGTTTCACCAACTGTAAGATGTTGACATTTACAAGGAAAGAATAAATGACTCTTCCTTATCTAAAATGAAAAAAGCAATTTTGTCATAAAAAATTGGTAAACATTCTTTCATGACTCTGATGAAAATATGTTTTGACAATAGGTAGAGACAACCGAGAACAAAACTTTTCATAATAAAATGCGATTTTTTTTTTTAAACATTTGAACAATAATACATTTGACAAGCTGCAAAATAGAACAGAATGGTGATAGAAAATTGACTTAAACTTTTAAAAAAGAAAGCTGTCAATAATCCAAAGTTGTCAAAGTAAGCTGAGAACATGTGTCTGGTTGCGTAGCCTTTTTCTAATAGTATATTTGTGACACAAAAAACAAACAGGTTTCTTACATGTAGAAAGATACTCACATATTCTCTGATACACCGTGGTCACAGGCCCGGTCACTTCTCCATACAGAGGTCTGATGGAGAAAATATATGTCCGACCATAGAGGAGGTCACCGATCTTAAAGGAGGTGAAACCAGGACCCAGAGTCTCTGATTTGGACTCCAACACTAATAACAGACAACAGGGATTTTTTTTTTTTTTTTTGCTGAAAGAACATTTCTTCTTATTTTCTAAAAAGCCAGCATCAAATCTGTATGAGTCACTGATAATGGAACTAAAGTCCCACACTTACCTGAGATGTGCCTCCAGGACAAAAGGTAACCTGAGACCCCCGCTACTCGTGTCCAGTTAAGAACAGTGCTGCTGTCTGTGGTGTTCAGAGCCGCAAAACGGTTCACCTTTGGGAGATCCACTGCAATGAACACGTACAAAAAAAAAAAAAAAAAAACATTAGTGAAAGATGAAATCTTTGACTAGGAACAACTCCTGGTTTGGAGAAGCCGGACTCACAGGTACGAGCAGTGACCAGGACTGGACTGCCCTCCCTGTGGGCCACCATGGAGGACACCTGGATCTTATACGCTGAGCTTTCCTTTAGCTGCTGGATGGTGTAGGTGGTGGACGCAGCAGATACGACATGGAACCTCTCCTCACCCCCTAGTGTCCAACAACAAGTGTCTGAAGAGTTAATTTTCTACAAATATGACAAAAGCCACAAGAAAATGCTGACATTATGTTGCTAAAAATTGATATTTATTTGAACAGAAAAATATTTTAAAGTAATGAAAATGGGTTTTTGGCAGTTGTTTACCAGACAGATTAAACAATGACTCAGTAATGACTTTTGGCTCAAAGACTTTTGACGTGTTTTTGGCAATTTTTTTTAGCTATTTATTGGTTATGTAATTGCTAGCTAGTTGAACTCTGTTTTTAGCTGACTCTGACGGCTACTATTTACCGGCCATCATCAAGTTATTACTGAGGTAAAAACAGGTTCCATGTTCTTAGTTTTCGAAGCTAACTTTGAATTATCTTCAGCTAAATTTACAACTCATTTATATTTTAAAACCTATGGATTAAAACTTTAAAAACAACATTTAGAACATGTGTGTGTGTGTGTGCTGACTTACCTAGGAAGGGTACCCAAGTTATTTTGTACCCAGAAGCCCCTGGTGTTTTGCTCCATGACAAGGTAAAGAAATTTATGCCAATGTCCACCACCTTCACGCCCCTCACTGCCGGGATTGGGTCTGAGTCTGAAACAGTAGCTGAAAAAAAAAAGGATGCAACTTGTCACTTCATGTACATCACACTCTGGGTTATTTTAAACTATGTGGAGGTTTATTTTAAAAACATGTTGCCAAAAAAGAAAACATCTTAACTGGATGAACTCTTTTTCCTCCAGGCAGATTAAACCCCCTACTATTTAATACTGGGATAAAATGACACACACACACACACACAAACTTTGACAGCGACAGTGATCAGATGATCGCAGCCCTGCTGACTTACACTCTGTGACACAGATTACAAGTGACAGCAACAGGAACTGGTGGTTAAAATAGGAAAACCAAAGTATATGACGTGTCAGTCAAACGGAGACACCACAAGGCCCCGGCGGCACGGCACAAGGGACCTCCCTGGTGCGACCCATTTAATTACAGTGGCCTCACAGCTGCATGCAGATATTTATATCTGAAGATGAATCATGATCAATGAAAAAACTACAGTGAAATCCTCACTTTTGTTTTCGTACCTGTGAGCTGAGACAGGGAGATTTCTGGTCCCTCCGAGTTGCCGTATATCGCGGCGATGGTGATTGTGTAGGTGGAATGTGGGCTCAGGTCTTGGATGCGGTTAAAGAGGACGCTGTGGTCCAGGTAACGAGACTGGGGGCTGCTGATACCTGTCAGCGTACGAGTGCATAAACGTCAGTGAAGAATTTATGAAATATAAATATTACAGGTTACCGAAGAATTTATGAAATATAAATATTACACGTACAGGTTACCAAAAAAAACGACCTGTTTTCCAGGTGAGTTTATATTCCGTGGCTCCTACGATCGGGCTCCACTCCACATCTATGGAGGTGCTAGTGTATGAGGTCACCTTGAAGTTGGACACGTAGCCCAGAGGAGCTGTGAAAAGGAAATATCAAAACTTTAGTGACTCTTCTTGTAGAGAACGTCAGTTTGTGATGTTCTGGAGGAAACGGGCGAATGAATAAATGACACAGTTCCTGAAACACAGTCGTCTTTGTGAAGTACAGGTAAATGAAAGTGAATTAAATACTTGCAGTACTCACAGGTTCTAAAGGTAGCAGTGACACCAGGTCCCACCACAGACCCAAACAACACATACAGAGTCAGGACGTACTCCGTATTGTGGGCTACGTTCTTTAGATGATAGTCTGTGGTGCTGCCGTTCAAGGCCAACTGTCTGGGCCGATCCTGCCCCGAAAATTCTGGAGAAAAAAAAAAAGCAAAATCATGTGATCATATTACTTATTTAATTACATTCTGCACATCATACTGCCCCTTACAGTAGCTGTACAGTAAAACTTTATATCAGCAGCATTTGTTCCTAAAAGTCAAAAGCATCTTATTTAAGGCATTGATTTTCCAAGTAGACAAATATTCTATTCAAACAAATTAGCATTTTATTATCACGGCCAACTCTACCCTGAGATTGCATAGCTGATGTTACATAGGGAGGAGCAGTAACATGCTGGTCACTGCCCCTCAGGCAAGCTAAGGTTCATTTGCTGTTAGTAAGAACGCTAAAGATTTTGTGTGGTTCAACTTTAATTTTTGTAAACATTTAAAAATAAAATGTAGGCTCATCTAATTGTTATCTTCATATAGTGTGTGTGTGTGTGTTCTTACCTGGAGTAGGTCCCCAGGCCAGTCTGTACCCTGTGGCTCCGGGGACACTGTTCCAAGAGATGACAGCTGAACTGGTGGTGACGCCAGACACTTTTAGAGTCTGAACTGCACTGCTCTCCACTGCGGGGAAAAAAAATTAAAAGTTTTCCTCATTGTATCATTACATTTATATGCGTATTTTAACAGCTTATATTTACATGTTTTTGCTTTAGTTGTAGTGACAGGCCCCTCAGTGTCTCCAAAGATGGGGTTAATAGTAACTGTGTACTCAGAACCCGAATGGAGACCCTGGATCATGTAGAAGTTAAAGTTGTCCCCGAGGTTTATGTTCTCTATGTGATCGTCTAAAAAAGAAGAACAAAGCATCGTTTACCCAAGAACCATACACTCAGAGTCTCTGTCTTAAAAAACTGCAGTTTGTCTACAGTACTTTGAGATGCCCATGTCAGACGATATCCTGTGGCTCCACGGACGGAGGCCCACCTGGCTTGGAACGTGTCAGTGGTGGCGTTTTGAACCAGGAACTGTTTTACTTGGACTAATTTTACTGTAAAACAGAGACACATCGTGTATTTGCTTTTTTAATGGCCACAAAACTAGAGAAATTACAGCCTTTTGCTTTTTATCCCCAAGACCAACACCTCCCTCCTGTGGACATCTTACAACACTACAGCACTTGTCTTAGAGCGATTCATGCTACTTTATGAGTTGTTTTCTGCACATTTATCAGTTTCACCTCGTAAAAAACAGTACAGAGGAAGTGACCACACCCCCACCTACATCCTGAAACAAAAGGTCTTTGGACTTTTCCTGTAGTGGCACTTTTCACCTACAATAGGCCTGAACAATATAAACACGTGACAGTGAAACCATAGATTTAAACTCACACGTCCTGCCATCTGCCGACACTGGTTCACTTGGTCCCTGTGGGTACACAGCGTACATGTGGACAGTGTACTTTTTGTCCTCCTCCAGGCTGTCGATCACATGAGAAGAAGTGTCTCCAGGAAGTAGCTGCTCATAAGCATATCCTGGTCGGTTGGCTGTGGAAGAAGACAAAAATGTACCTCACAAGACAACGGCTGAAGTCATGATGGATTTCCATATAGAGAAATTGTTATGGGCCACACAAGCTCAATTTCTACTGGGCCAGACAAGAGCTGGTGATCCACGGGTTGAATATCAGTCTTGTTGTGAGTACTGCTCCCTATACTGCCCCCAAATATTTATCACTATTTCCCTTTAGCTTCCATTACTGCCACCTACTGCATCTATTTGTAAGTTCACACCTAGGAATATTCCTTACAGAAATAACACATTACCAGATCACCATACTCTCAGAAGCTACATTGTCATACAAATAAAATCAAATTTTATTTGTATGGCAATGTTCATACCCTGAGGAAAAAATGTGCCTCACAAAAGCTAAAAACAATAAGAAAAAAAAATTGATCACCATACTCTCAGAAGCTACATTGCCATACAAACAAAATTAAATTTTATTTGTATGGCAATGCTCATACCCTGAGGAAAAACAATGTGCCTCACAAAAACTAAAAACAATAAGAAAAGAAAATGAAAAAGCATCCCAAGGAGTACCTTACCTAAATATTTTTTTTATATAGAAATACCTTTAAATGATAAGAATAAGAATAAACTTTGTTACAGTGGTACAGGAGCGTGGCATTGTAAAATGTTAGCATACATCTGGGGATGAAGATCTTGAATCCGTTAAGTTTCCCTAGTGGAGGAGTCCAGCCAAGACGCAGGGAAAACAATCCCTCCTCAATAACACGGAAATTGGACACCCGAGGTAAAGGAGCTGGAAGAGAAAGGAAACGGCACTGAAATATAATATAAATACACGTAGTACTGTAAAATTAAATTTGTGTAAATTAAATTTCTTACATACTCTCATACGTTATTGCATACTTTCCCAAAAATAAAAAATAAAAAAGCGAAAATGGGCGTTTAGCAGTAAGAATTTATAGATGTTGCACTTTAACTGAGTACATTTTGCAGTAGTATTACACACGTGTGTCTTTGTACTCACTTGTCTGAACGGTGACTTTCACAGAGTCTCCGATCATGTTGGGGTAGATGGCGTAGACAGTGAAGGTGTAGTCTGTTTTTGGACTCAGCTCTGTGACCAATGATGAACTCACATCTGCCTTCAAGTCAAGCTGTTACAAAGACACAAAGTTCAAATGACTGGGTTACAGTAGTTCAGTTACTTCGTCAACTTTGTCCACTTTACTATATATTTACTGGCTAACTTTTCATGTTGTTCATTTTCATGACTCTTTATGCTCATTTTTAGACATTTTTTGAATTATTTCTGTCCATGTAAACATTATTTATTTGTGCTTAATCTTTCATTTTAACTAAATCGTTAATTTAGTTAAAATTAAATAAAATATAAATTATAATAATTTATTATATATATAATATATTATAATTTAATATAAATTATTATAAATTTAGTTACTTTCTTAGGTAATGGTTTGGGGAATGACTCGTTTAGCTATTTTGCATCAATCACGTCATAATTAGAAGACTTTTAGGCATTTTCATAACAATAACAATTTAACACTATAATTTGTTCGGCAATATTTGTATCTGTTATATATGCTGTGTGTATTCAATGTGCCTATAATTTTAAATGTCACAGGAGGAGTGTTATGCAACTGAATTACAGATTCAGATTTCTCCTTTAAATATTTATGACCTTATAAACCATGGTCCTGTTCAGTCTGAAACCTCATTTAATACACTGTGTCTACAGCACCTCATTGGAATTGCAGAAATGTACAAGTTGTTTTAAAAACTACCCAAGAACATCTTTTCCAGGTTGGAATGTTGGAACGCAGCTGTCACTGTGCACATCTTCTCACCGTTTTCTCTTTATGATGGAGGGGGTTTCCTCTGGAGGTCAGAGGAGTGACCAGGAGGCGGTATCCTGTGACATCACCTGTGGCCTGACTCCAGGTCAGTCTGAGGGAACTGTAGGCCAACTCACTGACCTGCAGATCTCTGGGGCCCACAGTGGGCTCTTCAACTGGAAGTCAGGGTAAAAAAAATGAAGGAAATGTAGAAGAAGAAGTGAAGCAAGTGTAGATGGCAGATGAAAAATGAGACTCTGGGTCTGGATGTGAAGTTTGTCTGAAAGATAAATCCATCTTAGAGGAGAAAGCTCCACTGTAGTGTGAAATAAAACAAAACCATTACTCATTTCTATGATACTTTTCATGCTTTACAATGGAATTGAATTCATCAGTATAAAAAATATAAACTGTCAGTGTGAAAGGAAGCTTGGAATCTAAACATTAAGAGATAGATTTTTTGTTTTTCAATGTTTGAATGTCCTCAGGAGTTGTTTTTGTTTAACACACCAGGTTCAGGAGATTTCACAGGGCGCGGTGGTTCAGAAGCTGTGACGCAAACTCTGCGCGACACTTTAGGAAAGATGTTGTCCAGGAGGTAGTAGTCAGCGGCGATAAGTAAGTGCTCATCATGAGGCTCCGACACAATCCTCCTCAGCTCTAACTCATCAGCTCCTCCTAAGCCTGGTCACAGCATCAGACAAAAACACAACATCTTTGTATGTTCCCATTAAAATCGCCAGGGGGAGCTCGTGCATTGTCAGTAGAGTGTGTTTTAAAGTTCACTCAAATCTTTCTGTCTCAAAAATGTTATACCTCATGTTTTAATGAATCTATTGTGTGTTGCTATCTTTAAGCTAATTTGCTAACATTTAGCTTTTTTTCATTCTAGTTAGATCTTAGATTGACTTTTAGACACTTTTTACATTTGTGAGTTTAAATTTAAATGAGCCGTACCTTAAGTGACCTCATAAGAAGTCAGAACAAAAACTGCTAAAATTAGCCACATTAAAGCTAAAGAAAATGTCCAAAAATCATAAAACTAAAAGTATGGTTCAAATTGTCCAGATATAAAAAGTACACTACAACAGCTAATCATTAGCCAAAGGGTAAATTAAAGGTCAACCCAAAAATATGTATCTGATCAAGAAAGGTTAAACTAAAAATAACAATAAAAAACTGTGAAAAACACATGGTTTGTTGTAGCTTTTCATCATCTCTACTCCAAAAAGTTATTTCAGCGTACAACACTATGTCAATATCCAAGCCATATGTATGTCCCTGTCAAATTTATATCAACAAGGGCCTGGAAATCCACTATCAGTCAGGCTCTGGTGCACACACCGGCATGACTGCACTCAAAAACAATAATCTTGCACATCCTCACAAACACCTGCGCTGAATCTAATGAATTCAAATGTACAAGACATGAATTTTCAACAGCGAATGGCAAACTGGAGATGAGCAGAGAGAGATCAGATAAAAATCTCAGAGGCGAACGCCGACGGAATTCACAATGCGGAATAACACTGCACTCACCTACTGCAAATACAGAAATGCCACCGTCAGCTGCAGCAGTGGCTGCCTCATCAATCCGGTCGTCTGAAGGTCCGTTAGTGATCAGAAGAGCAATCTGTGTACAGAGGACGCAGAAAATTACAGACAATTACATTCATAATGAATCACATTTTATTCTTATCTTTGAGAAATGCTTAAACAATGAACAAGAGGAAACACCCAAAAGCTGATAAACTTAGATGAGGTCTCCTTAGAGCATGAAGGGTAAAGTGTGACCTTTAAATGAGACCAAATGTTAAACTTTCTCCAATAATTCCTAAAGGTACAATTAGCACCAGAGAAGAAAACCAGAAAGAAATCCATAAACTGTGAAGCATGGAGATGAGCTTCGTCCTTTATGGCCGGAACTCAGGATTTAGATGACAGATTTTCAAATAATTGTACTTACATGAACCGGAATAAAAATCCATTATTAATCAAAAAGAAATGGTCAGAAATGGTCTAACTGGACCAATAAGACTGTCAGTTCAAACATCAATTCACCCCAAATTTGAAACTTCCAGAACTTCTACAAGACATTGTCACCAACGGTTATACAGGATACTTTTAGTCTTGTCCTTTTAGAAGACAACATTCAGGATGAGATTTTCTTCTATTCTGCTTGGGCATCATGGTGGTGGGTGGTTGGACATCTTGCCTTACGGCAAGTCGATCAGTGGTGTAGTCCCTGTTGGCCACTGATGGTCTTTCTGTATGAAGTTTCTACCAGTGTTTGAGAGTTCTCTCTTTGTACTCTGGGTTCCTTCCTTAGTCTAAAATCATACAGGATGTGGTTAACTGTTCATTCTTAATTGAGCATGAATGGTTGTAAGTTTTTATATGTGTCCTGGTGATGGATTATTCATTTGTCCAAGGTGTAGCCCACTCTCACCTGACTGATTTCAAAAGGAAAAAAGTTCTGAAATGAAATATTTTGACTTCACTGTTTTACACTGACCAATTCTACCCACTGTATGTCCTAATGGAATGTTGTAAGTTATCTCCATATCTGATGCACATCATCAATTTCTATTTCACACATGTATTGTAGCATAGCTCACAACGGCACGGAAAAATCTACAGTTTACAGTTGCTCTGCAAATAAGGAAAGGCAGTGAATTTTTTTTCTGTGAAGGTAAATTTACAGAGTTCATTCAAAGTTCAGTGAGTGAAGGTGGAGACCTGAAAGCATCAGGATGAGAACACTGCTGCTGTTTGACACGAGCTCCGGCTGTACAGTTTAATATATCAGCCTTAATCCTCAATTCTCTGCCTTCTCACATCAAGTGTGCTGCTGTGAGATGATTCACAGTCAGGGAGATGATGGGAATGTTAACCAACTGTCTTCCACTGAGAGTGCACCACAGCATTAGGCTGTCAGGGTAATGTCTGAGAGGCATTCAGGGGAGATAAGCTTCCTTTCACTGGCTGACTGTTGCATCTGCTTCAGGGTTAATCAAGGTAATAATCAAACACTGTTTCATCGTGGAACTCCTGACACCATTAACACTAGACAGCATTTCACTTAAAATACAGTAAAGCTTTGAGGTGGCGTATGCAGAAATCTTGAGCAGGAGAAATAAAGCATATAATTAGGAGATCTTTTTTTTTATGAGCTACTGGTATAAAGTAGAAATCGTGACTTTGCTTACACAGCTGGGCAGAATTACATAGACACACACAGATGCAGTAGGTCACCTATGACCTCTAGGCAACAAACTTTCCGGGTCAGAATGTAAATACCACATATGAAGGAAGATTTAAAGAGGCCTCGTACCTTTGGGGAATTATCTCGAATGATGGCCGGGCTAAAGGCCGTATCGACCAGGAACCTGAGGGCTTCACCGGTCCTCCTGGATCCACCGTCATACGGCAGGTCTCTGATGGCTGTCAGCACCTGTTCCACTGATCCATAGTCTGTCAAAGCGATCCTCATCCTGTTAATTGAAAAGTAGCAGAGAAACAGGGTATTGTAAAAATACAATTGAGTAAGTTATAGAGAAACAGGGTATTGTAAAAATACAATAGAGTAAGTTATTATAACTTTTCAAATCTTTTAAAACATCTTCTGGGCAACTTTCTGTCCCAACAGGATCTCATTCTTCTATCACTCAATTTGAAAGTTTGAAAGTGTTTGTCACCTGATTGAATATACACATTTTACACATATTATACAGATATTTCTATAAATGTGTTAGCATCTTACCTTGGCACGTCACTAAAGACGGTAACACCAAATCGGACCCCTTCGTCCCCCATCACACTGTCCTGGAAGGAGCTGATGATGGAGGAGATGAAGTTCTTGACACTGGAGAAGCTGGTCTGACCCACGGCCCATGACTCATCCACCAGAAAAACTATGTCCGCCTGCGCCACCGTCCTACATGCTGAGTTGAGGAAAAAAAAAAAAAAAAAGAGTACAAACTTTTATGGCTTTTTATTTCATCATTTTGTTAGTGATTTAATAGAGAACCACAATTTATTTAAGGGCATTAACAGAGAATTTTAAACATGATATTCTGAAAGTACCCACTATATGAATTTATATTTGAAAAAGACATGCATTTCCAAAGGGGCAGCTTTGTCATGTCACCCCTTTCAGAAACAACTGCTTGACTACAGTCTAGTATTCATGTCCTAACGAGAGCTGTTTCGTTTCATTTCACTTCTTATCCACTAGATAGCAGTGTTGCCACATCACTTTTCCTTCGCTCTCACCCTTGTGTTGCGGTAGGAACAGCACAAATCCCAATGAATTTTTAATGAGGCACAAGTGAGCCAAAGAGACCATCAATATTCCGAGCACTCTGGCAATAAAACTTTGGAGGAGTCGACCAAGAACGATCAGAATAATTAGGAAAGAACACACTAAAAGAAATCAGGAACCGACGGTCGTATGAACGGTAACATTTATCATGGATACCTGCCACAGTTAGGGTAAAATGAGAATATCAGCATCTCTGATGCTCAGACCCTCCAAAAGGAAATCTTCTGCATTTGCAAACGCCCCTCAAAAAAATCAATATGCTGGCATTATACATGCAATAAAGCAGAGTGAGGACAGCATTGATTGGGCTGAGGAATAAGAGATAGGAGCTGCTGATTGTTCTGTAAGTGATAACTATGCCTCTCTGCTGTCCTCTATTCCATTATCAGGCTTTCGCTCCTCTATTATCACACCCTTTCTTCCTTTTGGCCGCAATTCCAGCATTCACTGGGGGTGGGTGACATATGTCTCCAGCCCATGGGGACCTAACATTATGTTCTCCCCTCACAACACCTATACATCTCTGGCTGGCTGTGCACCAGGCAGCCAAGGGAAAAAAATGGACTTTTCTGTGGATATTTCTCTGATGCAGCGACATTCCCAGTTCCTGGGATCTATTTTTCCACCCCGAGTTATTTTCTGTAAAAGCACATAAAACATGGCAGAGACTGTAAGGAAAGGAAGCAGCTGGAGGTTTTTGTCTCTGTCAGACAGATGCAGACTAAAGCAGAAAACAAGATCAATTATCCAGGAGTTTGTCTGTCTGCTGTGGCAGCTGAGAACCACATGCTGGAGATAAGGAGGAAACACACGCTGAGGGATAAAGAACGGCTCTTCGTGAAGGTTATCTATGTTGATATCTCAAAGGGTTATATAAATTTATATCTGTGTTCAGAGTCTGGGTCAGGGGCCAAACGTGGGCACTGGGAAATGTTTTTAACGGCCAATTCGGAAGACGTTTCCATGTTGACTACTTGCTATCATTTGGTCTTTTAATTTGGTAGTTATTTCCTATCTGATTTTATGTTATCTTTAAGCGACCTCATACCTTATTTATTTACTCATTTGCATAGAAATTTATTGGCTATGTTTTTGCTTTTACTATACTTATATTTATTTGGTTGACTGACAACATTGAGCCACAACCCAGCAACTTTCTACTTAAAATAAAATAAAATTATTTCTCTCTACATACATGGTTACATTGGACTATTTTTAAGCTGATCTCTAATATCTACATATTTAATGTTACATAAATACAGAGCTTTAAGACAAAAGGCTAATAAGAACACTCATTAGTAAAAATCTCGGGGGTGGAAGGGTTAGACATTTATATCTTAAAGATTTATTCATTAATTTTAGTTTCTCCACAGAAGCAACAACAACTTCACAGCAAACTCACAAACATGTTTTCCTCGTGACTGAAGAGAGCGGTAGAAAACGAATGGAACTTATAACTCTGGCACACACTGAGCAACACTTTTCTTAGGGTTTGGTCTGCAAATTGGGCAATCTGAGAAAAAATCGGAGCTTCTTCATCTGCTCAGTATCTGAA
>NC_024314.1:21016792-21052304 GCF_000523025.1 Cynoglossus semilaevis | reverse complement strand
GATTTAGGGCCTAAATTCTGACTAAAAAAACACTTAAGGTTTCTAGACTGAAAGACTATTCCCTTGTTATTTTCATTACTTTCTTCTCTGACTCTTTATTTCTGTGAAGATATTGATCAACCAACGCTTACACTGTTCAGTTAACAGTGTTAATTTAGCATCAGTTTAAAACATTTTTATTTTTCTCCCACTTCATTTACGTGACTATATCTTTATATAAAAATATTGATGGTTCTGACTCTTACACTGTCGAATAATTAGTGTTAAATTAGAAGCACTTCAACAGCTCTGATGAATTAAAGAATTAGTCACCAGAAACTTGGGAATCTGTTACAGTGGTTACTGTTAGAGAAGTAAAATTTGCCTTAAGTTTGGATTTAACACAAACTTCTTCTTCTCACTATTTTAGTCAAACTTCAAACTGAATTTAATGGTTGATTGTTTTAGCTAATTTAATAAAGCATGTTTCAGCCAAACTCATTTTGTGAATTACTTCTCATCCAACAATCTCTCCTGCCTTACTTAAATCATTTAAGCCTCTGTTGCTAATGATGGCTCTTTTAGACTTTTTTGGTCAGCTAATGTTTGTTAAATTCCAGCTGCTAAGTTAGCTAGCTACCAGTAGCATCGTTTTGCTACGTCTCCTTTTCACCAAAACAATTTCACCAATTAATCTTTGACAAAAATGTCTCTTGTGGGTAAATCTAACTTGGCTAACTTGACCTTTTGATGACCTCTGACAGAACAAGGGGCTAAGGTTGTGTGTCTTCGGCCTGGATTTGACAGGTCGGTGTAACGAACATGAGGTAAACAGATGTTTGAATTCCGACTAGACACAGTCGGGACAGTAAGTGAAGGTGTTGAGAGTGTCGGCCGATCACACCTGGATCGGTACTGTGGAGCATCAGAACAGACTGTGTTCAGTGAAACATTGGCCTCTTTTTTGGCCTCAGCATCTGGGTATAATTCGTAGCAGATTTTTGATGCTGAAACATAAGGGTCTGACTCAGAATTACACAATGTTTGGCGCCATATGGTGGTATTTGACTTTCATTGAAGAGAACAGATAAAAAAGAAATAAGAGAGTTTTGATGATTGATACTTAAACTATTTTAATGAGTAACTAAATTGGTCGAGTCAAAAAAAGGATAAAGAATGTTGGTGCTTTATTTAAAAGTTGAATTACCTTCAATCTGTCCCGTGACTCTTTGATGGTAGAGAAAAAGGGACAAAAGAAAGATCCACACAGAGGAGAGGCCCATACTCCTTCTCAGCTCCTCCTCTTCCTTCTCCTCTTCCTCCTTCAATCACCTTCTCCTCCTTCCAGATCTTCTCTTGATAAACACAAATCCCAGTATCCACTGTGAGATCATCAATCCAGGCTATGATTTGTCTTTAATCTGAAAGTAAAGAGATACATGGAGTGAGACAACACGCACAGTGATTTGTGTGAGTTTTTACTGGCTGCCATTGTTGTATAAAAAAAATCAAATTATTCTATACAACAGATTACAATGACACGGGGGAAAAGAAAGCATCAAAAAGGCTTTTAAACTGTCCAGCACGAACGCAGCTATTACAGGCTCTTATCCAGACAACAGTGGACAATAAAAGTAATTACCCAGAGCAACAGATGATTAATGTCAGAGCTTCTTATGGACTCAATCTGTTTGATGGCTGCAGCTGTTATGTTAATTTTCAACATTTTTTCGGGGATAATTAAAAAGTTTTTCCATACCTCTTCATTTCCCTCATACATAAAAACCAAAAATAGAGGCTTTATTGCTGAGACAAATGTCCTGGCCTAACATCGAGAACATTACTAATGTAGTAGTACTACATTTGACCTGATCTTTTGAGTTATGTTTGATTCAAAGAGTACTACTTTCTGCTGTTTTGCAAGTATTTAGGTATCCAACCAAACCTTCTAGTTTTGTCAGCCTTTACCTTTCTTTCTTTGACATATTCATGTTTCCTTTCTTATTTTTGATCTTATAACATTAATTTCACCATCTTTATGATATCTGTTAGCTAATTTAAATTTACTTTAAAGTTTACTTTACTTTTTTGACCAAACTTGTGACTGGCTGCTGGTCTTTTTTATAAATATATTTCACAATCTATGACTCAAGAGCAACAAACGTAACACGCAACTGACACGCAAGAGTCAGCTAAGGAAGACTGGCGTGACATTTCAACTTGGACTTTGCCAAAGTTAACTTTCTATTTAACTTAGGGAATAAAAGCATCTGTCATACGGTTGTCAAGGGCAATATCAGATAGATTGAGGATATTTTAGCCGCAAGCCTCCACTAGTTTCTGACCCGGCTCCAAAGTTGTCTGCTCTGGTCAAACCTGTGAGCCATATGCACCTGTGCTAGACAGTTGGCCTGAGGCCCTGCAATGCCCTGGAACTCACACTGCAGAGATGAGCATAATCTACAGAGGCTGAGAGTCTGACAGAGCATGGCTAATCATGTCAAATGTGTGTGAGCAGACCACCTTTCTGTAAAAAAAGCAACAAAAAAAACCATCTACCACTATGGCAAATCTGTAATAATAGGCACAGGGCATGTCTAATTACAGCCTCTACCTGCCCTCTGTTTTCGTTGGTGTGTTGCTGTGGCTCTGGTGTTTCAGGTCTGACCAGGGCTACGTGACAGCACTGTAAAAACTGTAAGGAAAAGTCAACAAAGAAATCAAATTCTCCTTCTATCTAACTCTCATGAGAACTTGTTGATGCAGTTACAAGGGCAAATGTTACAGGGTTTACGTAAAGAAACACAACTAACAAAGGAATTTGGGTGAAAATCTATAAGATCAACTTAAATGTTTCCCTTAATTCTTGTGAAAATAGATTTGACCAAGTGTAGAACATGTAACTTAGAAGAAATAATACAGTAGACCATGCATATAAGAACCCATTTAAATACTTTTTTAGCACCACCTACTGTACAGTAGACAGCACCTATGTCGAGGAAGGATAGCTACATGCTCAAACATCAGCCCTGTATGTTGGCTATGATCTGTGGTTGTGAAGTAATAACCTCAGCACAGGGACATTCAGACGTATGAACCTCGCTGCCGGGAACACAGCTTTTCATTGCAGAGAATCTAGACGGAGGGATAATATTAGCTGTCTGTGAGAGTGAATAGAGGTACAGTAACGCTCTGGGACACTGTGAAAATCCTGCTCTTTCTTCTTCAACAGACAGGAAACTTCAGGTTAGCATGAAAGAAATTAGCCCTGGAGCTACGGCTTCTGACTGAGTGTAATGTGCTGTGTGGAGGAGGCAGCTCACGACCAGTGAGATACTACAGAGGCTTCACTGCCTTGGTGAACTACTGTACTGTACTGTACTGTACTGTACTGTACTGTGCTTCGTGAAGATGCAACAGCACTATTATCAGTAGCATGTTAATGTCACAGGAGTAGTGTTGCATCAGGAAAAACAAAACTGTTTAATTAAAAAAACAATGATATTGGTTGCTCTAATAACAAATTGATTCCTACAGTACACTCCTAAAAAATGTCCGACAGAGGCAAAGGAAAACTGGAATGGTCATAACAGAAACGTTCTTGGAGGTTACTCCATTAGCAAGTTCATTCATTGGTAACCACTTTATAAAGCGAATAAAAGTGTAATTTATACGTCTGTTTTGGACGTCATTAAATAAAGTGTGAATCACAGTAACTTTTTCCCTTATCGGTATCGTGTTACTACATTGTGTTTTTCACTTTTTGTTGCAATTTAAAAAAAAAAAATGTACCAACAGTTCTGGTAATGGGTTTGGCACCTCCAGAGAGACGTGACATTTAAGAGCAACTAACAACGCGGCGTGGCAAAAACAACCACGACAACAACAAGGAGTTAAGTGAGCGTAATTAACGCAGAAGTAGAGTAGATCAAGCACTTAAATCATTACAACCAACACAGTGGCAGATGAATTATGCACCAGTCAAAGGATGATCCCATTTAAAATGAAGGGACTTCCATCAGAGAGCAGAATGTTCAACACATTAACTCTGATCCCAGGGAAACGCTCAGTGCTCTTATGTTTTACATTAGCCTGTTATAAAACCCCACGTCTCCACACAATTTAGCGGGTGTGTGTGTGTGTGTGTGTGTGTTTGCGGGCATGTTCTTTTACAAATTCATAAGCACGACATCAAAGAGAGATCTTAGCCTTTGCTCGACTGTTTTACATGAGATGAAAACATGACATGAGTTCTTTAATGATTCACGCTCGGTTAATCAAGCTATGCACCAGTTCGGCATTTACAATGTTTGCAGATGAGATCGTGTTATTTTCCCCCCACTCCTGAATGAGAATCATGATGCCATTTAAATAAATCAGAGAAATGCAAATGAATTGAAATTCCGGAAAATTCCTCCATCTGATATGGCCACCTGGTTGAAGTGAGTGAGAATATGCAGAGAGTTGACTGGTTTATAGTCTCTGCAGATGGTGGTGAGTCCTGGCACAGCTTGAACTCTAATGTAAGACATCCAGTAACCACATTCTTCCTCTCTCATACCAATGCAGATCTAGGATATGTCTCTGCATGTATCATCCTCCAACTGAAGTGGAGTAAAGATCAACGATGGTATCATGGTAAGGTGGTATCATACATCTATTATGGGACAGGGTTTCTATGTAGAAATGCTGTCACAGAAATATGGTTAAAAAACACAAATGTTTAAAAAAATAAACCAGACCATCATCACAAACGCTGCTGAAATACAGCAGAGCACGATGCAACAAAAGGATTCTAAAAGAGTCATGTCATAATTGTTTTATTACGATACCTATTTTGCCAAGGTTATGGCTCAGATTGACATAAAACGATTGTTTTTGGCAGCACTCTCAAATACTCTCCAAAAGCATTAAAATGTGAGATATAGCACCCCCAACAGGGTTGTGATGGAAACCTGTGATATAGCACCCCCAACAGGGTTGTGATGTATGTTTTACCAAAACATACAAACATTTTCCCATATTATACTTTTAACTAATTATACGGTAAAATGGGCATATCTTAGCCAAAAGAAGCTAAAATTTGATTTTAAAAAGTGCCTGGAAATTAACCCAGAAGCAATATGAAAGCACTTCATTTGGATAGGAATAACATTTGGACTCGGACTGTTACTTATTTATATTATTGGACTTTTAACAAAGGGGGGTGGGGCTCAACAATTTCCTGACAGATGTTGCCTTTTATAGAGTTTGGCTGCGGATCAGAGCCCCTGCTGTCTGCACTGACAGACTTTAGTGACAGTCTAATGAAACACACTCGCAAATATTATCCATAAGCCTGCCGTTATGATCCATTTGACTAGAATGTCCTTCATTGTTTCTGTGCAGTCTACATTCTGTGGCCCCTTAGGCTCCAATTCTCTTCCCTATCTCTTTGCCACATTCGGAACAAACACGACCACAACAAATTTTCTGCATGTCTGAGAGCGCGTCAGCTATTTCTATGAGGGGTGGAATCACTGCCTGGAAGGTAAGAGGCTGATTGGGTGCCAAAGCAGAAGCGCAGATATCCCTTTTGACGCACATGAGCGTTCACAGTAAAGACGTAAATTAAATGAACGCACATGCCCTTGTAAACCTGTAGTCATTATGAGACTTTGCTTTTGTGGCCAATGAACTCCAACAAGTCTGCACATGGCCGACATTTCATTCATTCTACATACTTCAATCTCCTGGTCTGACTTACTACCTGGTATGCTCCCACTACTCACACACAAGAGCGGACACGATTATAAAAAATACACCAAAGCCATTGCTTTTTTTGTTAATGCTCTTTACGCACAAAGGAGAAGCGGAGCGTACATGCAGGGATGAATGTGCAGGAACACATTTGCAGCTGCATGCTTTTAGATTGAGTGCCACATTTGTTGCAATTACTGTTAGTTATCTCACAAAATTAGAAAAACAAGGAGCCAATGCAAGACACGAGAGGTAATTAGCAGTGTTTATGCTGTTTAAGGAGAAACCGTAGCGCAGTAAAACTCAACACAGTCTGCATTTGGCCGCAAATGTGTATCAGTTTCTGTGCAGTTTGGAGTTTTCTGTAAAGCACCACATTAATGCGATTCAAGTAATGGGCCTGTGCATTCTCACTTACCCGTGCAGACAAGTGAATCTTTATTATCGTCTCCAGTCCAGGTAATTTCTTCAGGGCTTGGAGAGGAAAAAAAAAAAATATTCCCAGTGTTTTATCCAAGTGAGGCAGAAAACGGAAAAATAAATATAAATTTTCTGGAGATGGTGTTATCAGAGGAAATAAAAAAATAAAGTTGTTTGAAAATCTATGAGTTTATCTTTGTGTGTGTGTGTGTGTTGGGTAGGAGGTAGATGTAAGTGTTGTTGGTTGAATGGCAGAGTTTCTTGGCCGGGATCTGCTGAAGTGCAGGAAAAAGTTTGGGTGAAGGGGGTGGGGGTGAAGCTGCTGCAACCTGTTGGCTCAGAGAGAGAGAGAGACAGGACCGAGGAAAAGAGGAAAGGAAATTCGGAAAGGAAGAAAAAAAAGAAAGGAAGAGGTGCATTTCAACAGTCTGTCTGTGTGTGTGTGTGTGTGCTTGTGTGTGTTTGCATGTTCAGTGCATACGTACAGTAAACAGACAGTAAAACTTTGACCTCTGGTTAACAGATTAGACAGAGAAGGACATTAGGACCTATAAATGGGATAATTTATTAAAAAGACATTCCTGAATTTTTTTAAAAAATGCAATTAAAATCAATCAATTAATAACTCTGACTTTTCCCCTCAGAAATAAATGAAAAAATCTGGATCAGGTATTTTAAAAAAGTCAGCCATAAAGTCTGAGTGACCTCCGTGTCATGAAAACCAATAATATCCAGTGTCCACTGAGACTCAATCTTTTATTTCAAACTGTTTTCATGAAAAGGGCCTTTGATTCTGATCAGATTAAATCTCATTTCCTGACCTGAATTTGTTGGCTGGGTTTCTTTATTTACTGCAGCGTCAAATAAAAGGAAAAGAGCAGGTGATAAAAGCACTAAACACGGTGGAGGTGAATTAGTGGGAGCTCCTGTATTCACCACATACCTCTGTATTAAATGGTGGTGTAGTCACACATAAAGTCACAGCCAAAACAGCCTGAAGAGTAAACACCCTCTGAAAAACAGAAAGGTGAGAAAAGGTGATAAATCCGCTGTGTTTTACAAGCCTGTCTCAGTAAATGTGTGTATTGAGGGGGCACCAAGGTCAACTTTTAACGGCCAACCCAAGGAATGCAGTGACCAGTTTAATAGGGTTTAGCCAGCTGTCAGTCATGACGTGCCATAATTCAACACACACACAGAGTGAAGACAGTAGTGTGAAAATAAAAAAAAATTGTGAAGACAGTAGTGTGAAAATAAAAAATAAAAAAACCTTAATATGGAGTTTAGATATCAAATTACAATTGATAACTTAAGTTTTTTTTTAGCAAATTCTAAGAGATATCAAATTACAATTGATAACTTAAAGCAAATTCTAACCTTTTCAGATGCTAGTATTTAGGTTTCTCTTAGCTTCTTGTTGTTGCCTGACTTATTACATTAAGCCTTACAAGCCTTATAATAAAATTCCAGCCATTAGGGGAGTTAATATTTTGTGCTTTTTTTTGTGTGTGCTGGGATCTTGACATTATTTAAATATTTTATTGCCAGACCTGCTAGCATTAAGGCTTACAAATCCTAAAATAACCCTTAGCTAATCCAAAACAGTTTAGCTAACATTTCTTTACTAAAAAACAAAAAGCACTTAATTTGCTTTTTACTATTTTTATGCTTCATGTTATTTCATCAGGTCAAATCTTAACCATTTTTTTTAATTTGCCTGGGCAGAAATGTCTCGTTCTAGCTGGATATTTCTGTTCTGACATTACAAAAGTAGCCACGGTTCTAATGTTCTCAAAATTCCAAAGGCAAATTTTAAAATGCAGAGACCCTTAAAATCCACTCGATACTGGTAATGTAAAGTCTAAAAATAAAATCCTGTAAAGTTCATCCCGTGTGAATCGACCAATGCAAGTAGATACTGGAGCTACATGTGAAGACACAAAGAATTTGAAATGCCGCTCTGAAAGATTTATGGTACACATTTGTTCTCACATGCACAATTCTGGCAAATGTCATTCGTGTTGCGTTCATGCTATTTTCTTTGAATGTCACACAGTGATGATAACGCTGTGATTCCACACACAGTCTAGTCTAGGTGCAGATCAAAAGCACTTGCAGGTTCATGTAAAATACATGTGGACGGACTTCCTTCAGTTAAAGCCTGTCCGTGATGGAGAACCGTCGGGGTGTGGCCCGGACGTGTTCACATGTAAATGCTGGTCCAGGCTTGGCCTCATGGCTGTCTGAGCTTCACGCTGCCCTGCAACTGACCTCACTGACATAAGAGGGAAAGTGGGCAGGTTGAAATCAATCACTAGACAGGGAAGGTGAGTTGAAATATCGCTGATGATGTCAAATTTGAGCAAACCCTGCACTGCCAGCGTCGACAGTGAAAACCACGACTTTAACTAAACATCCGCCAATTTATCCATCTTTATGGCTTCCTAAACTTCATTACCTCATGGACGAGTGGGTCTAACTGTCTTTAAGCAGCAGGTGTGATTAGACATAAAAAGGTGTTGTGGATCTTTTGGGGGTGATATTAGCCAGACTTTCCTGAGCTAATTGCACTTTTACTCGGAGTGCGTCAGTAAATCGCTTGGAGTCAAGACAGTAAGAGATGTCGGCTATAAAAAAAATAAAAATAAAAATAATAAAAGAACAAGGAAAGAGGAAAATTAACTTGCAATTCTTTAGTAAATTAGCAAAGCCATCAAAACCTAGAGTGTATTCATTTTTGTTGATGGCTGAGTGGGTGAAATACGGAGTATTCTGCAGGTATTTAGCTCTGGTTGTCAAACATTGGGGATTTAATAGGATTTAGTCGTCCATAAAAGTAAAAGAGTAAATCTTACCCTGCGTTTCTTCTGTTCTGTTTTAAAGATGTTTGTGTCAGAGCTTGAACTCCGTCCAGCTTCCTCCAGTTTTATCGTAGCCCATCAGATTTCACAAACTCCCATCTTTTGAAGGCATAATATGCAACATTCTGCATCACAAAACATCAGGAAACACAAGTGGCTATAAACTCAGCTCCAGGAAATGCCAGCCCCTGCATTCCTTCTTCTGTGGCTGTGGCAATCGTGGTAAATGGTGGTACGAGCAACTATGTCCAAAACAATTGCCTTTCAGTTGTTTAAGTTTGTTGCATCAACTGCACAGAGGTCACCTCAACTTTCAGGTCAAATGTTCCTCCAAACGTTAGGAGATCTTGAGTTGAAAATCCGGAGCCATCAGGTCGATCTTCGCCAGTGGTGGAGAAGTGAATGTCATCTGCATGCAGTGTCACACTTAAAGCATATGACATTTGGTTGTGTTTTTCTTAAGGAACAACCCAGGGCCAAGATATTTTTTTCAGTATCTCTTCTCATGTGTTGATTTCTGGCAGACAACTTTCTCATACATTTGGTCTTAGTTAATTCCTTTTTTCTCCTTAAAGGAGACACTGACTTTTAATGATGCAAGAGTCTGAAATATCGAGATTATTTCTTTAATCTCGAGGTGCATTATTGACACATCTCAACATTTCATTTCCAAAGTGGGGACTTTGATAGACTTAGTTTACCACGGTCTATGTCTGAAGTATGTTTATTTTAAGGCCAACATCACCAGCTGGGAGACAGATGGTGTCAAACAAGGTTCAGCAATAAGAACAATACATTGTCATCGGCATCCTTTAGAGCAGTGTGGTCCAGTTTGATGACACTTTTATTATCTATTGCACAACACTTACTGACTCTGCAAGTGTAGCCGACATCGAAATCTGTGTTGTAATAAAAGCAAGATGTTCTCACTGGGGCATTCCGGTTGTCAAAAAACAAATAAGTCTTAAAGTCGATTAAATATGTGACATTTTTTCCTTGCACACAAATGACAGGTGTTGAACACTTGTTTGATTTAGACCTGATTCGCTTTAGAAACATCATTTTGGGGATTTAAAAACAAAGGTGCAAGAGTGAGACGTTGAAGTAGTAGCTACACGTTAGTCACCATAGTCCCACAAACTACACAAGGCAGCTTTCCTGCTGCCTCTTGTGGCAAGTTTGTGCCACTGTAGTGAATCTAAATAACTTATATATATATATCAATATATATATATATATATGCCAAAGCCCAGTTAAACATGTCAATTTTAAAATCTTAAACAGTCAAAAACTGGAGCTTTTTGAGCAAACTAGCACTGGAAATATGATTGATATATTGAAATTACACATGGAGAGACAGCCATTCACCAACAGTAGGTCCTTTTACAATTGCTGACACAATTAACCAGAACATCAATATGTTTTAAACTGTGGGAGGAAACCAGAAAAACCACAGAAACATACACAAGGAGAGAACATGCAAACTCCATAGAACAGAGCCACCAGGGATTGAACCAGCAAACCAATGACATCCTTGCTTTTCCTTGCGTTAAAAAAATCCACCTCCTATATAAACAAAGTTAACTGCAGAGGTCAATAATACTGTAGACAAATCGAGGTACCGGTGACTAGGAATACACATTAATCTTTGACAGCACTGATAGTGTAGTTTTAAAGACAGCTGTTCAGCAGATGTTCTCAGAGCTTCAAATCTCTAATTTGATTTTACAAAAAAGATGAAATGCATTTCTAAAACCGTTTCCCTTCTAAAAAATAGTTCCCTTCTTCCCTCACTCCACTGACTCACTTCACAGCAGTAATTATAAGAATCAACCGTTTGTCTCTCGGCTGGTTGTAAGGCTCTGCGTTAATTGTGCGATTTCTCACATGGCACTTTAATTATGTAATGCAATGTTAAAGCGCTACGTTGAAATTTACTTTTTATTGCTTTTTTAACACACTGCTCTATTACTTGTAGTCGTACTACTGTAATATCATTAGACTCGGCTCAAATAGAGACTCGATTTGTCACGCAGCTTTTACATTGGCTTCGGCTGACTTTATGGGCCATTAATGTAAGTATTAATAGACTGACAGCATGAGGTAAAGGTAGGTTTGGTCTCAGCTTCTGCACAACACTAGCAGAGTTGGCAAGTGCGGCACTCTCACAACAGCATGATGGGTAGTTTTTCATTTGGCTTGAGTGTAATGTAATTCTGATTCACATCCATAAACCACAGGAGCTGGGCAGGAAGCCTGCTGCTGTCGACTACAAAAGGTCTGCTCAGTGCCAAGCCTTTTAGCAAAGCAAACATATGTACAAATGCACAGAGATACTGAAGCAAAGCAAAGGACAGGCAGAGCCACACTCACATGTGGTACATTTAAATACCTCGATAAGTTCAATTAGCGTTTATCTGATGCAGTTATTGCCAGGTTAAGTTTCCCATGTGAACAAATCATGACACAATTGATTCCATATTCAGCTGAGATGTCGGCTGACATGTCAAGCAATAGACAAAAAAAAACAAAAACTGATTGCACAAACACACAGAATTAATGTGCAGCCATAGACTGCACAAATTAAATGAACAAAGATGTCAGGTGGCCAATTATAGCTGCAAAGGTAGGAGCACAAGAAGACAGTGCCAGAAAGAAGTACGTTTGTGGAAAACACATCCAATTTATTTAGCTCAGCAAACAGACCACAGCCTCCATTTCCCACCTGTATATCTCAGGGCCTCCTCTATTGATTATCTTCCAACATCCTCTTCACAATATCTTCCAAAAAATATAGCACTGCTTCTCTTTGCTACGCAGATGATACTGAGCTCTTACTGCCGGGCACCACTGATGTAGATGTTCATGGCAAATACATCATGAACATATTACGAGTATTTAGCTCTTCTTCCATTTTCCACCGGTGTATCTCAGGGTTCTATCCTGGGGCCTCTTTTATTCATCCTCTCCCTATTTCCAGTTAGCTATACCTTCCATGATTTATAGCAGCGATTTCCTTTGCCAAGCTATGCAATTCTTTTTAAAGAAGAAAGTCTTTTGTTCCTGAGGGATAAAGAGCACGGTTGTGTCAAGTGGAGGCATGACTTGCACACACACGGGATATTTGGGAACAAGATAATGCTTCCAAAGGCAAAGGGCAACAACTGTCCACACTTAACTTCTGACCCTTTCATGACATGGATTGAGTAAGACAGAAAAAGAGGTATTCTGTCTGAGAGACCAGCCGGTGGCTGAGTTTCTGAATGAATCAATGGCGGGTGTGTTTCTACATGTTTGACTGTGTCTCTGTCACTGAGTGGGGGGGAATTTACTAGTTTAATTTCTTTAAGACTTCTCAATGTTTCTACACATCCTTTAATGTCTGTGAAAGTGTGGGATTAGACTCAACTTGTTTGAACAGCATCTACAGAGTATTGTAACAGTACATCTGATGATGATGACATTCTGCTTCAGGGGAGACCAAAAATACCACCTTGCTCAGTATATTGAAGTATCACATGACAGTCCATATGTTTGGCTGACACAATTTACTTGTGCGTCTTTAAAAAGGAGATTGTTTCACTAAAACAAAATTGGACTAAACTCTGTCAATAAAAATTTGGTAATTTACTTAGTGAGTTTGAGTTTTTACAAACCCCTGATAGCACTTAAAGTCAGTGTTCAGTCAGCTACGACAGTGTTTCCCAAACTGTTTTTCTGGGGACCCATATTTTAAGAGTCACAAACCTTTGCCACCCAAGTCAACAAACATTATTATGTATGTAAATTCCTGGGAAACCTGGTGTGAGCAATAAAAATTTGGTAATTTACTTAGTGAGTTTGAGTTTTTACAAACCCCTGATAGCACTTAAAGTCAGTGTTCAGTCAGCTACGACAGTGTTTCCCAAACTGTTTTTCTGGGGACCCATATTTTAAGAGTCACAAACCTTTGCCACCCAAGTCAACAAACATTATTTGTAAACTCCTGGGAAACCCGATGTGAGACAACCCCCAAAAATATCTCTTGCGACCCACCTGAGGATCGCGACCCAGTCTTTGGGTAACAATACGCCACGAGATAGTTCCAAAAGTGACTTTAGAAGGGCATGTGGGAGCAGATGAGAAGGAGATGAAGAATCAGCTCAACAGACAGTGAACATTGTGAAGAAGAGTGGACACTGGAAAGTATAAATACTTCTAAATCAAGTGCATATTAAACAATCAGCTGACCATAAGCTGTAAGAAAGGGCCAAACATTAAATATATGAGCATCACATATTTTTCTGTTGCTCTCTAGCAGTTTGACTTGGCTCAGAGTTGGACTTCCAGCCCTGTCTTTGTCAGTAAGCATCCTTGTTACAACTCCCATAATGATTTTCCAAGAAAGAATTTTCTTAATGGCCAGAAACAACAAACCCATAAACTCCACTTTCAGGTCTTTGTCAGTTGCTGTTTTGATGGCTGTTGTAAAAAATCTAACAGAACAAAACACTTGTATCTTTCCTCCGAGCTCGTGCTGAGCTGTGTCATAATAAGCAGCCGTGTGTGAAAAACACAGCAGGTGACAGTTGACTGCCGTCCTCTGCAGAGGCTCACGTACAGAATAACGAAAGTCCTCTGTGATATACAACAAATCACGTCTTCACTTCTTTGAATACTGTCTCAGTCGTGGTTAAAACTGTGAAAGCAAGGCTGTTCTCATTACACTGTGAATTGGGTTTTAACATCATAATGACAGGTTTAAGCCATAGGGCGTCTATAGCTTTAATACTAATGTTTTTGTCAATCAAGGTGAAAGTCAAGGGACTGTAACACCTGAATCCAGGTTGGGTTTTTTTTTACTAGAGCCTCAGTTTGTTGATGAAAGATTTGTTAATGTCTCCCAGGACGAGGCTTTAAAATCCTGAGGATGAGAATTAAGTTGCGTCAGAGAACAAATATATTTTTAAAAAAGTTATTGGAAAAAGCTAGACTTGTAAAATCTGACACCCTGAAATAAATCACTAGTTTAATCTTTCTTAGAATAACACATGCTTGACAAACAGGAAATAACACTGCCTCCAAAATGTTATTATTTTAAAATTAAGGACATGGGGATGACATGTCACAAATCACTGAAGAAAACTAGTGGCTTTGAAAGCACTAGGACTCAGTGCTGGTGAGATGGTGAACGAGTACTGGAGATGAAAAGATGATCTTTGGATCAAACGGTTTCATAGAAGGATCAATATGTAGAGAAGAAAATAGTGTGTCTTATTTTTAGGACAGTTTGAAAACATATGTAAATCTGAACACAACCAAATCATGTTATGAAGTCAGGGGATCATATATGGGAATAAATGTTTCCCAAATGGATTTGAAAAAAAAAAAACAACAAAAAAACAAAACATAATCATAGTGTTCTATAAAGGATCTCAATGTGGAGGAGCTAAAACCGTGAAATGGCAAATTGGTCACTCCATTTATTATAAGTGGTCTATGTTCAAAACCATTTTAATGGATATGCATATGGAGCAGCCAGTTAAGTCAACAGCATGTGTCCAAGTTGCCATGGCTGACGGATTATGTAAAGACACACACACTTTTATGTGCACATACACACACACACATGCAGAGACAAGTCTACTGTGCATCTACTGAGAGCCGGTCACTTGAGCTCTGTGGCAGTCATACTCAATGGAATGGAAAATGGCTTGGAGGGAAACAGACTAATGCTTCATGTGTTCACATAAAAATGCAGGGAAGTCAATTTATGCATATGAACATGACAGCCAACACAGATGTGGAGAGGTAAATGAGGCTCAACACTGTATGGAAGACGACATCATTTCCAGGAATATATGTGACAAAATATGTCTTTTCTTTATCCATGGTTGCCATTTAATGGTTTTTAGGAACGCAATAACAAAATTGAGTAAAGTAAGGCCACATGCAGATACCCAGAGTCCTTGTGTCTTCTTTCTACATGACCATCTTGATGTAGATGAGGTGGACAAGGTTATTTGAGGATTTTTGCAGCCATCACAGCACCTTTGTCCTTAAAGCTCATTTCTGCCTCTCCTCCTTCTCCTCTTTACTCCCGACTCCTTCTTCTCATCACACGGATGTTGAAGTGTCCCTCTTTGCTCTAATTTAATATGCAGTGCACAGTTAAAGGGATGAGGGCAGTAATTTGTTGGACCGCTGGGAGTTTTAAGACCTCCTCGGGATGCCGTGACGAGGAATTATTCAGTGGATCACTCGATTTCATGGGAAGTGGACTGTGGGCGACAACTTAAGGGAAATGAGAGGCCAGAAGGGAAGAAAGGAAAAGAAGCAAAAGCAGAAGGTGTAATAATGGAAAAGGGAGGGAAGACGAGGTGACGGTAAGAACTCCAGAGGCTGCAGTGATGCAGAAATGAAACGGGCTGATGAAAAAGGATTTTTGACCAACAGTGAGAAATATAAAGCTCCTATACCTGAAGGAAGAGGAGAATAAAAGGAGGAATAAAAAGGGGACGACCTGAGAAGAAAGAGCTCATTCAAACATATGATCATTTTATGGCATGTGTCCAATCCTTTTGGATATGACAGTGTGTTTCAAAGGAAGCATAACAGAAGAATAGAGGGAAATCTGCTGTGGAGCACACGTTTTAGAAGATGACATTTTAGAAAATAGATATGAGAAAGTGGTAGAGCTTCCATGACCCACAAGGTGGAGCCCTGGTGTACAGATCTGTAGAACGGTCATTACGGTCCATCTAGATTCAGTTTGAGATTTGGAAGGCATGAGAAGATGGGGACACAGCAGAGGACGCCACGGAGACAAAGAGCATCTGAAAAGAGAGCACGTACTAATCTGTGACTCTTTTACTTTGTCACTGTACGTTGGTGGACTGAACTGCCAATCCAAAGGGAGAATAAGTATAAGTATGGTTGGACTCATTCATTGGTTTGGGAAAGAGAGCGAATGGAAGATGAAGATGAGACAGTATGACATTTACAGTGCCCACAATTGGCAAAATAAACCAAATACACACACACACACACCCATGTTGGTGTAAAATCCCACCCACGTTTTCACAGAAACCCAGAAATGAATCAAACCTTTCCTCGTTTCTTTCACTGCAGCACAGCTGGAGCACCGCTGCTGCCCTCAGGGGGCACTCCCTATCTGCCAGACTCAGTTTCTCCCCTGAGGTCAACCCTAGAGGGGGCAGTATTGTTCCAGTAAGGGTATCTGTCTGGGCACGTCCACCTCCGCTACCTGGGGATCAAACTTCACCTGATACACAGCACTACATAAAGCATCTGATGTGATATTTAAACCGATACCTACAGTAGACATATGACTCGGGATAACAGAGGAAAAGACAAAGAGAAAGTGTGAATCAGTTCTGTATGTGTTTGTTCAGCATATGAACACAGTTTGCTGGTAATTGCTCTCAGGAGAAAATCTTTGCATAACAATGTGAGACTTTCACAAAGGAACATTTAAATAAAAGGAGCGGAGCCAGAGAGAGTTAAAAAAAAAAAAAAAGCTGATTGTGCATCACAGAGAAATGTGTTTGTTATTTGGCTGCTTTGAAAAACTGAAACAACAGCCTCGGCTCTGTCCAAGAGTAAAGACGTTGGCCAATGAATAATCAATACATCGTGTGGCTTTGATTAATTCTGACAAGCCGCGTGGAGCAAGGCTTTCCAATGTTTTTTTAAAGGAGTAGCCTGATTATAAAATGTTTATGACTATAATTAGGCAGCAAAAATGTATTTTCATTATTTTAATGTGAAATTATATAAAATAAGTGCAAGAGAATGAGATATACGAAATTCGATAGATAGATAGATAGATAGATGGATGGATGGATGGATGGATGGATGGATGGATGGATAGATAATTACTCCTTTAAATATGTTACTTAATTACCTTAAAGTCCATGAACTATTCAACATCCTGTGTTTTCCAATGTGTTTACCGATGAATATTCCATAACAAACGCACTAAAAGCACTAATAAAAGCATAATAATGTATAATGCTTTAATGAAACAGGAGAGGAAGTGAAGGAGTAAGAGGGAAGGACGCAAGGAGAGGAGGAAAGAGGACAACAACAGATAGATATGTGACCTGAGAGGCAGCACACGACTAATTAAAACAGAAACTTTTTGTTTCAGCCAGTTGACAGGGAATGAATCTGGCGGAGAATTAATCTGTCCCCAGCCAGCACACTACACACAGACACACACACACAAACACATTTATATTTAAACGCACACAATGACACACACACACATGCAGGGAGGTGCACTGCAGAGTGCCGTTGCCATCGTTACTGAGTGTGCCACCACATCATGCGGCAGAGTTGATGCAGAGGTGTGTATTTGTGTGTGTGTTTTAAGCTTTCATTATATCACCACACTCTGACCTATTCCAACATCCTCGCCAGCAGCACACAAAGGTTGCAGTGATAAATCCATAGAAATGTGTTTGTCTCTAGCACTGGATACAGCTTCCAAAGTCAAAACGTGTCTTTTTAGCCGTGGAATACAACCTAAGGCACATGGACATACTTGGTACACCAGTTCAAAGGGACTGGTGTACATACAGCCAGAAACATCTTTAGACATAGACACATGAAGCTATTCTGAAATTAAGTGTAGTGTGTCACTAACACTCCTTCCCCGATCTACAGTCAAAGAAATGCTGATACCAGCCTTAACACCACCTCCAGTCGTCTTCACCCGAAGGAAAAAATAAACGTGGTATTATTATAAAGTCCTGACGCGTGTGTGTGTCACTACTGAGTTCCACCACATGGGCGAGCTTAGCTTCCATGCTAGCACCTGTGTCTGTAACATATTACAGCAGTTTTAACAGACCTTTAACCGAGTCCATTCTCAGCCTTGTAAACTCCCTCTCTGTCCTCACATCTTTTCACGAGAGCTTTAAAGGGCAAAAACACAGTAAAACCGCTGCAGTGTATGCGCTGATAAATCTCACTGTAGGGACTAGTACATGATGAGATAATAATGATGGTGGTGTCCTGCTGTGTTTGAACTTGATTCTGCTCAGGTTTACACATGGCTATCCTTAAGTTACCTTACTTTAACAAGCTCTTTCAGCTAACTTAGCCCAATTTGCCACTTGATGTCGATCACTTTTTCAGCAATTTGTTTTACATTCTGACTACCTTGTGGCTACTTCTACACTTAGCTATTAAATCATTTGTAGCTTTACTTCTAACCCCCATCATTCCAATAGGATCTTCAATTACCACTGGCCTAACTTCTATAATTTCTGGAAACATTTAAGCACCTTTGATTGCAATAGGCTATAAACTTGATCGCTATTAGCAACCTTAACATATACATAATTATTATTTGTATAATTGTTAGCTGTTATGCTATTGTTAGTTCTGTTGCAATCTTTAATACATTTCTACAAAATTATATACATGTATTATTAATTTAAATTGTTATTTGGGCTAAATATTAGCTTTTCAGGGCTAACTTACTCTAAGCCAAGTCACTCTAAGCACACAACATAAAGCAGTGCAGTCTAAACTTACAATAAAACAACTAACTGATTTTCATTGATAAACAATTGGTCAAATATTCATCTACTCAGGCTCATGTCTAATTTGGAGTTGGTCCAATGATTGTAGTATTATGTTAGGTAGACCCTGACGATGGAGATTATATTAAAAATCAAAAAACAAAAACAAATCAAACTGTAGCTTAACTCTCCTAATGTTGTCTCTGGCTGAGCCACGTCTTTATCCCACATTGGCAGAGTCAAACACAGTGTTAATGATTGTGCCAATGTTCACAAAAACTGCACATAATTGATGTCATTAGCTGTGTGGAAACATCACTCAGTGTGCAAATCAGTCACTGCACCACTTAGCAGCAATGTCCATTGAAATGAATTGTGGGGGATATTATTTGGTCCACAGGGTTCACCCTCAGAATTTGGACTCCCACATTAGATAGCAGACAGGGAGCATTGATCCCATTGTTGGGCCTGATGTATAATATAGAGTTTGACTCTATAATTGATTGTAATGTATTAATACTGTTTGTTTATATTGACAGATTGGATTTTGATGACATTTTTTTCTGCTCAGTGTAGAAAACAAATCCAGAGCATCAACTTGTTTCTCAATACTTAATTATAATTTTGCCACAAAGTACTTCGTCTTACCTGTTATTGCTGTTCTTCTTGGAATGGAATGAGAATGACTATTTCTTTCTCTGTTTGCTTTTTTACAGATATAATATAAAATGAATTCAGAAACCCTGGATGCATCTGAATATTGACAACGTTTATCTCCATATCAACACAACTCAGTCCTTAAGCTGAGAGCCTGACTGTGTTTGACAAAGAACATAATGTGGCATAATGTGATGTGTTTATTTTTCAGTGTATTGTGTTGTGTGTTTAGAAAGGACAACATTTAATGTGTTTTGGTGCAAAGACAGACGTTTTTGTTAGAGATTATCTCACTGAATGTGTGTAAAGCAAAGCTGTTTAACATTCATTGCAACATGTTTCAAAACCAATTCGAATTCCTTCTTCTGGGCCAAACTTGAGCTATTTCCTCTGCTATGGTAAATAAATATTTTGGTCATCGCTGATGACACCTTAATCTTCTAGAACTCTTTGGAATCGTAAAAGTTTCTCGAAAGTCAGAGCAGGGTTCAGAAAGTGGATGGAACCTGCACATGATATTTTTAAAGGGGTCAAAGGGTCATTTATAATAGTTGGACTATCCACAACCCATAATACTGTCTTGTATTTGTAATAATATTTCGTAATTCATGTCACCTTTGTGTTCTTTCCAAACTTGGAACATTCAGTTTAAACTCACACTACAGGCAAAGTAACGATAAACTGAAAAAATTGAATGTAAAAATAGTGCAGTTCTCACTAACAGTCTATCAGCTCATTATTGGCCTGGACATTACAGCTCTTTTTCACTCCATAACCAAGGACAACAAACTAAATATACACATTCCACTTTTACAAGCGGCAGGAGTCGCTGGATTTCAGGAATCTTTGACATTAGCTAATTTGTCCTCCTTCGTAAAGTGTGTTCAGCCTTGACCTAAAGACAACACATCAGTCCGTGATAATCTGCACTAATAAGTGAAGACTGCAGTGAAAGTAGGTTAAAGCCCTGAGGACACGAAAGACAAGGTCTGCTTTCAAAGTGCCAAAGAATTATGACGGGGTTGCAACATCTGCTGCCTCAGAGACAAGGCAGTGATGGATGGCCAGGTGTGTTCCCTGGGTGTGTGTGTGTGTGTGTGCAAACACATGCAATCCAGGAAACAGCGCACAGACACAATATATGCACCTAAAAACTGACTGAGGCACTGTTTAAATAAGCAATGAGCACATCTATGACAGATGACAACTTTAATCTAATATGAATCATCCAATAAACAACGCCTGCCAAATTTACAAACACAGAGACACTCAGGCGATGTATGCAAACACACACATACAAAAAATGTGTAATACCTGTCTACAATATCCACATGCCTGTTACTTCTCCACTTGAATAAATAATCCCATCAGAGAGAATAGAGATTAATGATGTATTTATCCTGCCATGACAAGAGCTCCACTCTTCACATGCACGATCTGCATCTCTGCATCAACGGCAAAATCTTATTGGATGAGATTAGTGAACGGCACCAAACACAACACAACTCCACTGTCTGGGAAAATAAATTAATGTTGCATTCATTAAACATGACACGTAGCATACAGTTTGTAGACAGAGTTTTCTGATTTGAATCAGCATCGTGTAGACAGAGTTTTCTGATTTGAATCAACATCTTCTTCATCACCTCTTCTCAGAGGTAGAAATGAACAAAGTTACATTCACTTACATAACTGCAATTTAGTAATTTTTTGTGCAGCTAAACTTTTCTGGGATCCAGAGCTGTATCATCGTGTAAACATGGCTAAGTCTGACAGTCACATGTGATTAAGGGTATTTATTTGACTCTGACCTCCATTATTAAAACCAGGAACTGTCATTATGAGATGTATGGGGGAATTTTTTTGGTCCTGTATATTATGTCAAATTTGATATTACACAATAAAATCCTATACATCTGGGTTACAAATTGGGGCGTACATTTGCTTTTTTATGGTGGAGGATTTCACCGTTTGCATTGTTTTTTTTGAGTTATATCCTAGATAACTCATGTAGCCATAATAACACCATTACAGAAGCAACATACCCAGGGGCTGCTGGTGAAAAATATTCTAGATCTGGCTGAACCATATTGAGCCAGTTTCAGTAACTATCCCCATACAATTTAACACAAATAGGAAAACTGTACGGTGTACGTTATTATTGCATAAACACAAGTTTTACATCTGAGAGTGAACACGTAAACAAACTACAGAATCATGTTTACACATTTATACACACAAAGCTGTTGAGTTATTTACCCGTGACCTCTTGTGACGAGGCGACAGCTCAGCAAATGAAACGGCGCACATAACAATTCGTCATAGATACGCGACAAATTAGTCGCCAATAAGTAATAAGATTCACCGACGCTGATTGGATACATTTTTGCTTCTATGCGCATCGCTCACGTCAGCAACAAGTCAGCAATTGGCTGCGCTGCTGCTCACACCGGAAACTGTATTAGCTCCCCAAAATTTCCTAAGATGTTGGGAGCAAGACGAGCCGAAAGCTATTCTCCCCCAAAATGATATTGATATTTTAAATATGACATGTTATGGTAAATTTAAAACACACTCATACTCAAATGTGATTATTCTTCATTAAAAAAATAGCAGGAAAGGGGCGGCGACCGTGCACCTTTAATGGGCCAGCCGTCGCAGAACAACCCCTCGAAGCACACGTCAGCCACAGTTGGGACATAATGTACATCAAAAACATCAATAAAGACATATTTCAATTACATTACTGTTGAAAAAAAATCACTCACCAAGACGTGTGATAAGTTGTACACACATTCCATCCTCCTCTCTTTCCTCACGATGAGTTCAATTACTCTGGTGTACAGATTATCCGTGAGTTACACGGATTTTCTATCGTAAACTATTCTAATGAATAAAGTCGATATTACGGCATGGGTTTAAATTCGCTTTAGGCTGAAAATGTCCGCTGGATAGAAGTAGTGGAGGCAGAGAAAACTTTATTATCGAACGGACAAGTCGCGACATATAGTTCTTTCACCATCCAATCAAATCACTCAAATCGCTAACGTAACAGCGGGACTGATAGAAGGCCTTCATATGCCAGTATGATACCATCTCCAAATATGATTGGTTAAAGAAACTACGTCATCGTTTTCCATTTAAGCTTCTAGTGTTCTGTGAATTTAAGGCAGCATTTATTTAACCTGGCAACGCGAATCAGAAATGTGAAACAACAACAAAACGACAGCAGCATTTATTTAACCTGGCAACGCGAGTCTGAAATGTGAAACAACAACAAAAGTTGTTGGAAGTAGCGCGACCAAGACAGAGAGAATGAATAAAGAGAACAGAATACTCAGCAACTCAGCATGTTTCCTCAAACACTTCAGTACTTATTGGAGATACTTTACCATTAAAATGTTCATATATTTTACAGATTACAGATTTTCCTACTTGCAGATATAAAAATAATGAACTTTTCCCTCATTTTTATGTAGCAATGACTTTTACTAATGTCCTCACTACGACTGTAGCAAAACTAAAAGAAAATATTGATGGAGCAAGCATTTATTAAATTAATTTATTAGTCATACCTTTATGAAAGTTTATGAAAGTATGAAATATCTACTAGGTCTTTTAAATGTTTGTAAAGATTGTTTTTAAAACAAATGACTTCAGGTTTCTTCTCTGGCTGACTCTTCTTCCACGTCTGCTTCATCATCTTTTTCTACTTCCTCTTCTTCTTCTGCTACTTCTACTTCTACTTCTACTTCTACTTCTTCTGCTTCTGCTTCTGCTTCTTCTGCTGTTGTGGAGGAAGGCCTTGAAGGACATGAACGTGGCCGTGCTGGTGTTTTCCGTCCAGTGGGAATCGGGGGAAGGATGGGCTTAGTTTCCGAGCCAGGACGTCGCCTGGAGGACGGAGACGTGACTGGAGCCCGCTGCTCCTGTCCTGTTTCTGGTTTTTGTTCTCTTTCAGCATCTGCAGCACCAGGAGATTTGCTGTTCTCCAGCTTTTCTGGAATGAACATGTAAGATATTTGAGAAATCATGGTAAAAGAAAATTTGTAGAAAATTACAACACATTACTCTTATTTTATAGATAGATGAACAGATAGACAGATAGATATATTGGGAGTTCCCTTTGGGAAATGAAGGAATATTTCTGGATATTTGTAAGAGCTTTCAAAAATATAAATTCATGATAAGCCAGTAAAACAAGTTAACCTTTCAAAGTGTCCAGGGCACTTCCCATGGCAGCGATGTCCAGAGCCTTCACTATGCCTCGAGCTGAGGTCGCAGCAGTCACAGCTGAGCAGGCTCGATGTTCTTCAACTCCACTTTAAAAGAGAAAAACACAACACAAGAGAAAACAAGATGATGAGGAAATTCAACAAAAGAGAGGCGATTGGGAGACAAGCAGTCAATAATGATATACAGAAAAAAAAAAACAATTAAAAAACTGAACAGCTAATAAGAGATAATCAGGCCTAGTGGTCTTCACATAATTCACAACTCTGGTCCTTGGGCCAATATGGCTCCTCGACCAGTTCAATGTAGTCAGTGAATATTCATTATCTATTATTATTTACTTTTTATTTTTAATAAATGTTTTAAATGCATTACCAACTATTCGACCAGATTTTCATAGTTTTGCAAATATGTAGATGTTTTACCTTTCTCTGGGGAGATTGACTACAACTTTTTTCTCTGTTTATATCTGGTTAGACCATTTTAACACATTTTTGCTAACCTTTTGTAGATACAACTAACATGCATCTTTTGGTTGAGTTTTTGTTTTGACCATTTCTCAGCTTATGTTTACCTTGTTTTTACACACAATTCAGAGAGATTCCATGTCCTCAAATACAATATGTGCAACAGAATCACACGAGTGAAGACACATCCCTGTTAAGAGCAACAATGACAAGGAGATAAATGTCTGAAATCTTCTACAGACATACTGAGGTGGTGAGTAATGCCCCAACCTGAACACTGGAGGCATGGATCCGTCACACTGTTTTGACAGGACTCAGATATTTAACCCATCTCACGAAACTTCTTTAAAACAAGATCCCACAGGAGACAATTCCACTCTGACCGAGTGCTAAACTGCATCTGAAATCTCTTGCAGTCTTTCCAGAAAGAAATAAAGCAATAATAGATTGAAGTGTTGTGGAAGCAGAGAGGAGGCTGCACAACAAAACGAAGAACTGAGGCGCACAAGTGAACACAACGGGGAGTTGAAAATCTGCAAAACGGTGCAAAATCTGAATTCATGAGCCGGTTTCTCTGAGGGTAAATCTGTGTTTGTGTCAAATTTGTGCTGCCCACAGCGTGTACTGTTAAAATGTTCTCCTTAAAAGTAAAGTAAATACAATAAGTATTACTTTGTAAAAAAGGAATACTGGCAAAAGAGTAGTTTAAGTCTTCTAACTGACAGAAAAACTGTGTACCAGAAGTTACTTATCATAGGTATATCCCTTGGGATATGTTAGCATGTAGACTAGCTTAGCATATGATGAAACCCCTAACCTTTGGCTGCTATATCACTGACATGGAATAACCCTGCTGTTCACTGATAAAACATTTAACTTGAATTATAACCATTTTCCACATCAGTAATATTTGGTGATGGAACGTCAACTCAACTACAGGGAAACAGAACAGTGTACAGATGTGTGTACCTGCTTTTCTGACTAACAGGAATCCTGGGATCAGCCGTCTGCGGTGGGATTTCTTCTGCTTGTGGAGGAGAGCTGAATAGAAAAAAAAAACACAAAACTTTTCAGTAAAAAACAAACTTTGTAAAGATTTAACATGGTTTATAAATTGAAAAAAAATTGAGCCTTTTCTCTACTTGTGAGTGAAGACGACAGGTGCTATTTATTTTGAGATAATTGAGTGGAGAGCGGCACTTCATGAGCCAAACATATTAAAAAACAGTTACATTCAAACCATCAGTGCACCTGCCACTTCAGCTCCCAGGTCAACAAATAAGCCCCAAATAAGCCATCACAACAGTCAGGACAAGAGCTCTAATTAAATCTATTTACTCCGGATGTGATTGGCCACTTGTAATCAAGCTCTGGAGAGGAGCGCTGGGTTGAACACTTATGTTGGGCCTTTTTGCAGGCTGGCTGAAGACCCCTGGACTCTTCCCCAGCACAGCCTCCCTCACCAGCTGCTCTCTTCTCCTGATGGAAGCCAGCTCCTGCAGCGAGGAGAGACGAGAGGGGGAGAATTAAAGATGAGGGGGAGAAAGGAGTACAGCAACATAAATTGTAGGTGAGAAAAGAGCAGCAGAGAGGAGCCAGGGGGAGAGGGTGATTAAAGAGGACAAAACAAAGGCGGAAAATGGGAAGCAGAAGTGATGACACACAGATGGTGAGGAAAAGCTAGTGTTCTGTCTGCAGACTGAAGATTCAGAGTCTGGTGTATATACGTTCAACATTCACTATTAACCTTTATCACCGTGGCCGTCAATGTGTAGATTACTTACAATGCCACTGTATCTGTATGGTCCAATTAGAACAGGTAGAAAAAGTGGGAATATTAAATATGTTGATAGAACTTTTTATATATATAACCAGTTTAGCAACCATAGTAGTATTTCCAAAATAATACTATACATATACTATACAAACACCCGCAGGAAGGTTTAAGGGGGTTGGTACGGTGCAGTGTGATTTGCACCGTATGGTGCAGTGTGATTTGGGTGGCGACTGCTGCCCCCGCGACCCGGTAACAGATAAGTGGATGAAAATGGATGTATATATATATACATACATATACACAATAACAAGCAGAGCCTGAGTACACTTGATAACTTGATGACTTACGTTGGGGTTTTTCTGCAGGCTGAGCTCTGCCTGGATTTTGGCTAAGTAGTTCCTGTAAGCAGGATCTGAGGGGTCGAGTGATGTTCCTGTTTGCCCCGCAGACAAAGACAAGTGTTTCAGACCTGAGCATGAAAGAGACAGATGCTGTGAAGTACAAAAGTGGTGACTCATAGTATCCACAGTAAATGTACTTTGTGCAGTCACTCAACTGTACCAATGGAATACTCACGGAGATGTGCCACTCCACAGTACAGAGAAATAGAATATTGCAGTGTGGTTTAAAATTAAAGTTTTTTTTTGACACACCTCTGTTAAATTCTATTCTTCTCTATGAGACTAACTTGGTTAGAACTTGGTTTGGAGTCAGGATACAAAAATGTTGTGAATGTTGTCAAAGTGCTCAAATAATCAAAACACAAACCTGAGAAGGTGCTACTGGTTTGATCATCACGTTCCTCAGCAAACAGGTATCCTGTCACAACCTTCTTGAGTGCGGGGTAACTTTCTTTCCAGTCATCTTCTCACATGTCCGGGTGCAACACAAAAAGACAAACCAAAACAAACACAGTAATGAATGGAGCCAATACATCTCTCATCAAAGAGTAATGACTCAAAGATAAGAGAATGATGACCTCAGAGTAATGAGGTGCTAGCTAGCGGTGCATAAAAGTGATGAGTGTCCCGCGCTCCCTCTGTCTTCGACTCATTAAGAAAACAGCCAACATGTCTGAGAGCTTTCATGAGGGAATGATAAACACGGCTATTCTGCAGATACGTGCCCTTAATGCATGTGGTAATTGGACTGAGAGTGTAGCGTATGGATTTCACCGAAGTGTCTTAATTTATCTGAGGCTGCATCACTGACAGACTGCACTCAGGCCGGGGAAAGAAAAGTATTTTTAGCTCTTGTGTTGCTACAGTAACAATCTGCAGACAGAGGAACAACAACAGCTAAACGTCTCAATGCCTTCATTTTCAACAAATATCTGCGCAAAGTTTTCTTTCAGTGGAAGCTCAGACTTAATAATGTTTAATTCTACTAGAAAACTGGGAATTCAAATTATTCATGATGTGATAAGATTATAATGAGATAAAAGTTGCAAAAAAACGTGGTAGAAAAAATCTAATTGTCTGACCAGAAAAAAACAAAACAAAATGTAGCTAAAACCAAAAACTAAACAAAAAGTTGTCCTGGAAATAGCTAGAAGAAACAACAAAAGGAATATTAAATTGAAATGTGTAAATGTGAAATTTTAAAATTAAAATGTGTTTTACTTTTTTAAATTGGCTAAAAGTTTACAAAATCAATGGCATGGAGGAACTGAGATAGCTTAAAGTAAACTCAGAAAAGGCCACAATATCATTTCAACGTTTCTGTAATGACTAATGAGTCTTAGTAGCGGTTGGTGACGGCCGATGTCGTGAAATGAAAGGTGAAACAGTTAACGTGCAGAATGGAAGAACTGAAACACTCCTCCATTAACGTGTTTTCTCTGCTCACCACTGGGAATGACATTATCAAAGAATCCTGGCCTCTGCCTGCAGGTGTTGGCGTAGAGCTGTATACGCGACACCGCCCGGTCGATCTGGGCCTGCGTGTAGAGGTCGCGGTCGTTCAGGTTGCTGATGTACTTCTCCACACTGGTCGGTATGATGAGGATGTACCTGGGCTCAAAGTAGCTGTTCTTCAGACTTAACACACCCTGAGGAGGGAGGAGACGTAAGGTTTTTTAATGTGGCTGAATTTGATTAGAGCTGTGCCGTTTAGAACAACACCAGAGGGAGCAGGAGAAGAAGATGGAGTAGAGTTTGGTAAATAAGTGAGTGGAAATCAGGGTCCAATCATTTCCCTGATGAAAATGTTTGCTCAAGTTTTTGCATCTTAATGAAGCACACATATTAGCCACACGCTAATTTTTTGCATTTGCTGTAAACAAATTAAGACGTAAGAGCACATTTAAATAACAAGCCATTTCTGCAAATGGTGAAAAATGTTCACATGAATTTGTTGTTACAATGAATAAACGGCGTAGATTGGAGATAGAACTTGCCCCCCCGCACCCTCCCCACACACACAGAGAGACAAAGCTAAAAGGTAACGCTGAATCTAAATGTCCAAATGTTGGAAGTATATTTTCTCAAACACAAAAGAAACACAATCTATAATAGAATTAGAGCTAACATACAACATAACAATAATGAAGCTATAATAGAATTAGAGCTAACATACAACCAATAATGAAACTAAATAAAAAGGTACACCTCAAGTGCTTTTTAGTAGCCAAAGAAATCTAGTTGTTAGCCTGTGAAATTTGATGAAACTTAAATAAAAAAAAAACACACATGCCTTCTGTCAGCGAAGGGGAAACACTTTTTCTCCCATTCATGTCACATTGAAATCACAGTGAATTTTTTTCTTCACCTCCAGCTCCATGTGCAGACAACAGGCAAGTCCTTCTTTGGCCACTTCCTCGACGGCGTCTCTGGTCAGACCGAAGCGATGGCCCCCGTACTGCATGGTCTGGATGAACTTACCCTGAAAACAGATTTTTTTTTAAGGAATAGAACATAATTGCGCAAAAATAGCTACAATTGTTGCACTGATTATACATAGCTATTCTCTTAAAAACAATGCGGCCTCGTGTTCCATCGCACCTCAACAAGATAACAACAACACACTTCTGCTTGACAAATGAACTTAAGGTGCAATACTGCCCCCAATAGGCTGTCTTATTAGCATGCCAGACATTAAAAAATAAATAAATTCAGGTTGTTTTTTGGTTCGTAAATAAATAATCAAAATGAACATGTCTGAGTCGAAGCCCTAATTTCAATTCAAATTACTAAGCATGTCCTTGTGATTTCATTGCTTTCAGATATAATTACACAGTAGACTTTTGTTTACAGTGCAGTCCAAAGACTATGACTAGAACAAGTGCCGCTGATTGGGGTTAATTTTGTTGGTGAACAGACACAAGGCCAGAGTCTGGGAGATTTTGATTGATTGCCTAGTGAGGACAGAGAGATGAAGAGAAGGGCAGCTGATATGAGTGAGGAGCGGGGGCATAAAAAGAGCGGAGGGAGGCAGGAATAACAAGAGAATAAAGAGAGGATGTGGGCAAAATCAAGCCAAGGGTGAAGGAGGGAACAGGACCCACTTCCTGGAGGGGGTGGACTGGAGGGCTTCGACAACAGCATCAAAGGCCCTGGCCTTGTAAATCACGTCACGACCAGAACCTCCGCTGGTTATATCTCGACATTCTTACCCAACAGGCAGTCTGACAACACGGACAAAATATGAGAAACAAATGTGTCCTGGAACCTCATGGAGCTCATTTCTCTCAAGACCATGTGACTAAATATCCTTTAACCCAGGCGTGGGCAAACTTTTTGACTCGCGGGCCACAATGGGGGAGCAAACTTTTTGACTCACGGGCCACAATGGGGGAGCGTTTGTATGAACTAAGACAAATGACATGTAACTTAAAGGTTACAATTCTAAAATGCTTTTAGCCCTTTCTATGCCATCTATTGGGGAAACACAGACATTGCAGGGAAAAGGCAGACGTATAATGATAATAGAAATTAATAACATAAATTGGACAAGTTCGGCAGGTCGGATAAAAATGCCAAATGGGCCACTTCTGGCCCCCGGGCCATAGTTTGCCTATGCCTGCTTTGACCAATCATCAACCGGACCAAACCATCAGGTTCTATGGGTGATTTCCACACAGATTGTCACAGTGTGCGACTCTAAGACTAACTTACCATGAGGACCATGTTCTCGAAGTCTTCCTCGCTGACAAAATGGTAATCGATTCCATTTTCCTCACCAAAGTACGGCCCTCTTGTCGTGTGACAAATTCTGTTCACACACACACACACACACACAGAAACAATAAGTCTGGGGTTTCTTCTGAGGAACTCTTCCACCGTTAGAATTTACGAGGTCTACGTCCACTAAATGGGTCTTGAGGGGTAAAAAGGCCAGAAGCCACACATCTGTGTGTCATTACTCCAACATCAAGGTTGTTTTGCATGTGTTTGGCCTCAGTTCTATTTATATTTTACATGGAGGACCCAGTCTGTTTTGTGAAGGGTTGTCAAAGGTTGTCGTGTACATTGTTGATAACTGACGTTGCATTTTGACCTAAATTGATTTTTGATGACACATATTTTTTATTAGCACAATAATGTCCTCGGTCTGTACTAGGACAACGAAGGCATCACTGTTTTTACAGCTTATTCTCTCCACAGTTCTGAACAAATATTTAAAGAAATACAGTTGGGCTTCGAGATACGAGCAACCCAAAATATGAGTTTACCAAGTTCCAAGTAAGCAACTTTTGCAAGATTTTCCTCGTGATACGAGGAAACATCGAGTTACGAGTGCTCACGGAGCTCCATTTTTTCACTTGACACTGTTGCGCTCACTGTCCTTCACTTGTATATTTTATCAATTTTTAAAAAAATAATGTTTATTTCACTTGTATATTTTATCAATTTTTAAAACAATAATATAAAATGTTTATTATGTTTATTATTATTATTATATATTATCAATATAAGGCATCGCTGGCTTTACATGGCTTGTGTTTTCTTAGTTCAGTGTTTTCACCACAGTGTCTTGAGATCAATGATGATTAGTGATTAAACCTAATTGTTAAATTAAGTTCATATTTTGTCCAAACAATAATTTGACACTGACCCGTATCCAAAGTACTCATGTAGATCCTGACACAGTCTGTGGGCCAGTTCTCTTTTACCACATCCCTGTGGACCTGTCAGCACCAGCATTGGGTATGGACAGTCTGCACTGGGAAAAGTACTGCAGGAAAACACACACACACACATACGTTCAAACTCAGTTACCTCGGTTATTGATGAACACAGATACGGTGTGAAGGCTCAGCTCTGGAATTGAAAGTCACTGTAACGATCAATATAAAAGAAACTTTGTGGGTAATATGGATGTGAGCTTTCTGGAGAAGCACAGAGGAGAATGTTGAATTGACTCTTAGCTGCAGCGTAATATTTGCTGATGATGGATGTTTTTTAAAAAGCGCTGATTTAGGAGTTCATTTTTAAACATTTTTTTACCCAGAGTAAAGTTAAAAGGAGGAAAAACAGAGGAGGCGGAGGAAACAGCTGTCATGTCACGGTAGGTGATTTTACATTATGACTTATCACATGTCAGCTTTGTCTCATGTAGAGCATTAATCAGGAGCTATGTAGTTCTTTCTTATTGTTTACATAAAAAACTAGAAAAAAAGATTTTTAAACCTAATCAGGAGCTATGTAGTTCTTTCTTACTGTTTACATAAAAAACTAGGGAAAAAAAAGGATTTTTAAACTTTTTCTGCTGCAAACTGCTTAATTTAGACCAATGGTATGCAAAGTGAGGGGCATGTCCACCTGGGGGCGCAAAGTTACTGCAAGGGAGGGTGAAGCAGCTTAAAATAATTTAATTTCTAATATTTATTATTGTGCCACTGTGGTAAAAAAAAAACATACAGGTAAATATTACACAAACACATTACTCATTGCATATTAGTCCAAATAATTGGATATTTTGTCACCTTAAACTATGCTAAAATTAAATAGTTCTATAAACTAAACAGGAACTAAGACTAAGTTACAACTAAGTCTAAAAGACTGAGACTTAGTCAAAACGAACAGCAGCGTCAGTGTTTGATAGTAACGTCTTTTAATCGGAGCACGAACCTGTCGTACAGCACCTGAGGCTGCATCAGCTGATACACCAGGTGGGTCATGTGATTAGTGGCAGCCACCACGTCCATAGGGGGGTCGTATTTGTTCACTGATGACACCTGGGATGTTAAGGGTGTCAGTATATGCTCCTGTATATTATATAGAACAGATTTACAGAGGTCATTTTGAAACAACCAAGACTTTTTCTCCAAACCTTCTCCTCCGCCGTGACCTCCTGCTGGTCCAGCGTGGTCAGATGCTGCAGGAGAAAAATCACTGACAGTCTGTAGTCCTTTTGCTCCTGTCCGTCATCGTCCACATGGCACAAATTAAAAACACACAGACATGAGGAGAAGCCGTCGGTACCACATACTGTACATTTTCTGGGTCATAACCGAGGCGTCAGAGTGAAAACCCAAAGACATACAGCACAGATGGAAGCTATCAGAGAAGCTGTAGGTGCATACAGACCCAAAATACAGAATTCATGGCAAAAAAAAAAAAGACCACAGTTCTGCACTATACACTGCTCTGAGCAAAAGACCACAGTTCTGCACTATACACTAACTGAGTGTTGGAGTTACCTGCACAGGGTTCTGCAGCAGATTCATGTCCCTCAGCAGACAAAGGTCGTGGATGTGTTTACACTCCTGAATTTCACTGATCTGGAACGAGCAACAAATAATTTATACAAGAGAATATATTTTCAATTTTCAAGGAAGGAAATATATTATTATTATTGACATCTAGTCACAGGCCAGATGTGAGGGGTTTCCGGGCCAAAAGTGGCCCCTAAGCCAGAAGTTTGACACTCCTGTACTAGACAAAAAGCCAATATTGGGAACCACTGGTGTGTGTTGATGTGTTTAACATTCAGATGTTTGTCAAAAGGTCATTCAAGCAAACCCGTCCACACGTTCAGATCGACTGATCTGGTCGAGAGGAGGAGAACGCTTTAGATGTCGACCTGAAAAGATGACGAGATCTTTGATCGTCATAAGCGGTGATGCAACCAAGTGAAATGTCTTTAAATCTGTAAAGACCGTCCACCTGACCGCTAAAAACTTTAAAACATTTTGATTCAACTTAAAAGAGAATTCCCCGCTCCAAACAATGATGAATTCCCTTTGAGATGCTTCTGCTTTTTGTTCAAACATTTGTTATTTGGTGTTTAGCGTGGGATCTGTACCAGGTTTTTCTCCAGGTTGAGGGAGCCCAGCAGACTGAGGTTCTGGAGACCAGCGAGGCTCCTGATGCGATTCAGAGACAAATCAAGAGACTGCAGACTCCTCAGATTCTCCAAGCCTTCAATCTTCTCCAGACGGTTTCCCCTCTGAGCAAAGTCACACGGAGAGAAATACAACATGACACCAACACATGTGCACGAACATATGTGTGCGTCTCCATCACTGCTTCTCCTTCATATCCAGTCAATTATCCCTGCTAATAAATATAAAGGACGTGGAGCTGTGGCTCTGCTGGGATCTTGATCTTCCTCTCCACTCAGAGTGACAGGCCCTGTCAGCTTTAACTAAACCCTGACGGCTGAGGAGTGACAGCTAAACAGCTGCTGAGGTTCCACCGCGAGAACCAGACGCTGATTCTACCCCGGTGTCGGGGTCACCAGCCTGTGCCGTGCCTCCTTCCCTGTGACTAAAGTTGTTATCCAGCCTCCTGGCTGAGCCTCGCCCTGCCCTTGCTAAGCATGCTGCCTGGCAGAGGGCTGCAGTCAGAGGGGGCGGGTGACGACACTGGTCCCTGGAAGCTGGGGGTCAAAGCTGTGACGGGCCGTGGACCAGGCTGGTTGACAGGACTGTGCTGTTCATGGAGGAGGGAGGTGTGGAAAAGGAGGTCAGGGATGGGATTAGATGGATGGTGCATGGACCAGGAGGTGTGTGTGTGTGTGTGTGTGTGTGTGTGTGTGTGTGTGTGTGTGTGTGCTGAATGTGGTCCAGGCTGCCTCCAACACCTGCAGCTGCCAGCAGGGGCAGACACAGGCTGACTGGAGGATGCTGACAACGAGGAAACACTGATAGAGGACAGGACACATATGCATGGACACACGAACAGGGACACACACATGACGGCAGCCAACAAAGGAACACGGACAGGCCTGCTGCTGGACCATATGTTGGCATTCAAAGAGAAGGCCAAGTTTCTGCTGACTGTGCAATAACAGAGACAGAAACACGACCAACAGTGGAGAGTTTTCACCGTGTGTTTGGTATGAAACACCAACTGTTGAGGTACAACTTTCATTTTAGAAAGTGATCAGCAGAGGACTTTAAAGGTGAGTTAAAAAAAGTACCTTCTTAGCTAAAAGCTACCATTAGCATGGAGTTGACGGCCTGAACAAACCAAAACACACAACAGGTGTTTAGTTTGTGGTCGGCAAATATGCAGACCGTGGGCCACACTTTGACCTGAACTCATTCATCTTTACTACCTCTACACCTTTCACCAATGAATTTATAATGATAATTTTTTTTTTTTTTAAATGTCCTGGTCCAATTAAAAAACACCAGGTATTTTAACAGCGTTGTGTAAAGTTTTTGTATTCACTCTAAAGACAAGAGTTTCATCAAAGCAGTAGCAGAGCAGAAATCCTGACGTGTGTGTGTGTGATTCTATGTGTACACACACACACGCACAGTGTCTAAACAGAACCTACGAGGCAGAGGTGACTTAGCGGCAGGTTGTCCAATCCGCTGATCCTGGAGATCCTGTTGTGTGCCAGGCTGAGTTGATAGAGCAAACCGCACTGCTCCAGACCGCTGATCTCACTGAAGCTGTTATCTGAGGCAGCGGCTGGTTAAGAATAAAATACATTCGGGAGACATTTTTGCATTACATCTGCAAAAAAAAAAAAAAATGCAGCTGCAAATGTGGGGTTCATCCTGTGCATGTGGATGAATGGAATTGTTCCCACCAAAAGGATACGGTCCAGCTGCAGGTTACTGAGAGACGAAAACGCTGACAAATTCTTCATTTTGGACATGCGGTTGTTGGAGAAGTTGACCTCCTGGGAACAGAAGCAGCACACGATTAACGAAAAGTCTGGAGTAAAGAAATTCCTCAGCTAAATCCCGAGTACGGGAGAGAATTTTTAATTCACCCAAGTTCACTGTCATTCAAGGGCAGTTAACGCCTGCTAAGCAGTTTTGGGAGTGACTACAGATGGGCTATGGAAATTCAGCCTTTCTTGTGGGAATATAACCCGAGCCACCGATCAAAATGTTGTCTTATCCTGTCACACTCAAGGTCCCGCAGTACCTTAAGGTTTTTGGGTGGCTGGAATCCAAAGAAGGCGGAGATTTCGTTGTGAGAAGCATCCAGGATGACGAGGGACGGCATGTGGCTCACGCAGGTCAGATCTAAGAGGTGGAGAGGGGAGTGAGCGGAAGTGATCAAAGCCTACAATCATACGTGATAGAATCAGTCATTTGATGTTAGGAGTCGGCGTCACCTTTGATTTTGTTGTGTGGCAGTTCCAGTCTCTGAAGATGGACGAAACGGCTCAAAATGGAGATGTCACTGAGATTCTTGTTCTGGAAAAAAATGAATCAAGTCAGAAGAAAAAGAATAAAATATAGAGTCCAATATTATTGGACTGATATTAGCATAATTATGTATTATAATAATTGTTATAATCATAATAATAATTTCCCCCCCACCCGACAATAACAACCCGATCAAGCAATGCCTGGGTTTGGCCAAATGATGTGTGCTCTAAAAATAGTTTTGGGGGAAAACGGCTGTATATGAAAGTGAAAGTCACTAGATGGCA
>NC_024314.1:21008879-21016569 GCF_000523025.1 Cynoglossus semilaevis | reverse complement strand
AAAAAAAAAAACAGATATTAGAAAACAGATGGAGGCAGGAGAGGAACATCAGACACACTTCAATAGTATTTGTTTTTTTATTTGTCTCTCTCTCTATCTCTAGTATTTTGAGTTCTTTTTAATGTAAATCTTCTTTTTTTACAGTTCTACAAAAGAACAACCAAAGATGTATGTGCTGATATCATGCATTCATCGCTAATACCACAAATCCTGCAGTGTATATTTAACAACATGCAACATGTTAAGAGTTTAAAAAAAGAATTGTAAGTAAAATTGCTAAAAATTAACCCAAAACGGACAAGCTAGGTAAAAGTAGACTAAATGCTAAACATGAGGGAGGCACCAAGCAGCTAAATAAATAAATAAAAGTAGCCAAATGGTAAACAAAAAGCTGAAAATAAGACATAATTAAGTAGCAAAGACATGGACTAAAATGATAGTTAACTCATGAAGCACCTCTGCTGACGATTTTCACATTTAACTGTTAGAAAACAAGAGAACAAATGTAGCCAAAGACAGACAAGACAGCCAAAAGAGGTGGCGACAATTAGCAATTATGTAAATAAATAAAATTAGAAAACAAGAGAACAAATGTAGCCAAAAACAGAAGACAGCCAAAAGAGGTGATCACAATTAGCGATTATGCAAATAATTAAAAAAAGAAAACTACGTACAAACATCACCTAATGCTAACACGGCACCATGACAACATACACAAACACAGACAGGCTTCACATATTATCACTTTTGAACCTTAGTTTGGTGTTTGACTTCCTCAGACCTCTTTTCCTGTTTGCACGGCACAACAGAAGTTTTATTTTTAACAGGAAAAGAAATAAAGAATCATAGAAAACGTCAGCGTTTGAAAGCGATTCAACTCTACTCCAAGTACAACAAACATAATAAAACAGCACTATTTAACAATATTTGCTCAGAGTATTTCTTATATTTATTCTTGTCCTTACCTCATTCTCTGCGTCCTCTTCATTCTGACCTCCCATTTTATACACAAATAAACATTTAAAACAAGTCAACAGTCGGTTGGACTGAGGGCGGCAACTGTTTCTTCTCTGGTGGTTTAAAGCAGTTTCATCCTGTTACTAACGTGCACTTTTATCACTGTTCTTCTGCTTCCTCAACAGTCTTCACTTTACATTTATTTTTAAATTATATTTCCTCTCCTGAATTATCCTCTCTAGTTTTCCACCTGCAGACGTCTATGTGTGGTCGCCATGTTTTTCTATACGTACACATCAAAGGTCCCCGTCTTTGATGGATCCCCGGCTCGACAAGCTAACAGGCTAACAAACTTAGCATCATCCCCAAGCGTCCTCCGCTGTCGCTGAGCAACCACAGCGAGATAGAAATGGCATTATGGGTAATGTAGTGTAGTAAGAGCGACTCTTGTGTTTTCAGTTATATACATGGAAAAAAAAAACTCGCGTTAACAGATGTTTTAACATCGCTGTGTCCAAAGTCTGGTCCTGCTGCTACATGTCGTACATGGACATTTCCTAGAAATGTTCTGACTTTTAATTGAACAACATCTGTGCAGAGTTGGATTAATCTTTTAACACATCCTTGAACTAGAATGTAGCAGCACATCATTACAGGAAGTAAAAAGTTATGTAACTTGAAAGAAATTATTACATTTTGTTTAGATTTTAATATTTATATATTGGATTGCCAGACAATTTACAATACTCACCGACTGAAAAAAAGAAGAAGAATAAAACACGATTGCCAGACAATTTACAATACTCACCAACTGAAAAAAAAAGAAGAATAAACAAAAGACAGAAGAGACAAGTCAGTGATTCATTGATTTATTTGTTTTTACCCACCTCATTGTGTATTAGTGTAAGATGTGATCATCTGTAAAAGCTTGATTTAAATAAGACAATCACTCCAAAGCGTTAAGTGGTAAAAAAAAAAAAAGTGAATTCCTCTAATAATAAAAAGTGAAATGAAACCTTATATTTATATCTGTCATCAAGTCTGTTCATCAGGAGTGTTTTCTACCGGACTCAGTGCTGAGAACATGGCCGTCTTCACACTCAGGTAGCGTTGCGCCAGAGTTCCTCGCGCACAGCATTACAACCAGAAGTGAAGTGAAGTCACCAGCTGAATGAGCAGATTTTATGTGAGATTTCACCGAGTACACAGGTTTCAGCGCGGCAGGCCAGTCGCTCAGCAGCTTCCCTGTTGTTTTCCCATCGATCCCGGCCCGTGTGTCATTATGATGGATTGCTCCGCGGGCTTCAGGGAGAGCGCAGCCATATTGACGAGGCTCCCATTTCCCCCTCCTGCTCTCGTTAAGTACTTCTCTCCTAAGTTAATGAACTAAAAAGCTGGGAGAGTTGAGGGGAGATGAATGGTTTGGGATCAGCTTCAGAGTGTTTACGTTGACTTCACTTCCATAGAATCAAAGCACACGTTCACTGATGAGTCCAGTAGCTCTGACTCATAACTACAGTATCTGCGGCTAGATGGACGGACGGAAGGTCTGGAAAAAAAAATGAGTTGCTCAGAATGTTCCACACCTGCTAAAAAAAGGGACAAAAAGGACAGAAAATTGACCCTATGTGTGACAGAATTCCCGGCTCGGGAATTCTTCGGGGACTATCTCAAATTGACAGCAGGCGGAAGTTGTGGCCTCATTCACACGGTGTAATGTGGCGTCTGTTACTGCAGACACAGCGGTGTAATTGAGTGCAGCCGTTTAAATCTAACAGAGAAATGAGATGAATGAAAGTCCGACGTTTGAGACAGAGTCCAAAAACAATCAGGAGATGATGTCATGGTCACATGACCAGAGGAGCGAGCAGAGGTCAGATAGTAACTAGCTATAACTGATGTTGCTCAACCACAACATATCCTTCCTGATGCGATTTAGCTACCATATGTGGACCAGGTGGTACCCAAACTAAAGCCCTCTAGTGGCAGACTGGGGTCCTGCCACTGGACCACTGTAGCCTCCTTTACTGAACGAAAATGTTTCTAAGTTTATATATGGTGAAATGAAATAGACTTATAAAAATTAAAAAAACATACTGCTGTTTAAATGTCAGGTTTTGGAAGAAAAAACAAAACAAAAAAAGTGTTGATTTTTTTTACTTTTAGATGCCCCCTCCCCCATATTTAAAGAAATCTATTTATTTAACAAAAAGTATCAACAATGTTTCAATGTATTGAAGGGAAAATCTTATAAATGACTGCATTTAGAAATAACCAGTCACATTAAAGCCAATCTGATCCTGCTGACTCAGACCAAACATGGCTGTATAGGATTTACTTCTGTTGAATCTTACAGAGCGCTATGGTGTTGACAGAGCTGAGTAATAACTGTAGCAGGTCCATGATGTGGTCAAGGCCACAACACATCGCAGTACGATGTTCAACCTGTGGTGTGCAGACTGGGTTTTTAACAGTTATACATAATTGTGGGACCTGATATTCACCATTAGTTTGAAAAACCTGACATTAAAACAGAGGGTCTCCTGCACACCTGACCTACAAATGCACCAGCCTGTGAACCCTGTCCTGACCTCTGACCTCTGCCCTGCTGCCCTCCTACACCGTGGTGATCTTCTTGTCCTTGTTGGCCTGTTTGATGGCGGCCTGCTCACAGATGATCTCCTTCAGCCTCTGCAGCCGGACGTTCTGGGTGCTCAGGTCTCCGACGCCGGTCTGGCTGCGGTGCAGCAGCGACAGGGCGTTGATGTACTCCAGCTCCGTGTAGCGGACCCCCTGGTCCACCACCAGGTTCAGGAGCTCGTCGGCAGTGTTGTACAGCATCTCGTAGTACTGCCTGCGAGAGACACGACAAATAGAGTGAAGTCAAAACAAGTATGGACCAATCGTAGTCTTTACTTTTTCCATCATCCAATCATTGATTTTCTTCAGGCACCTGAAGTCACAGAGAGTGGTTTAAAAAGAAAAACGACTGTGAAGAACAGAGGGAGGGGAACAGCATCACACACAGTTCTACCTGCTGACTGAGACATCAGCTCTGAAAAGGTCACAACTGTCTGAACAGACCTGAGCCAGGCTGGGTGTCCGGTCCCTGTGTCTCAACATGAGGTAACACACAGCAGTCACAAGTCTGGCAAAGGCAAACAGCAACAGCAACATATACTACAGTAGTTCAGATTCATTTACTGTATACTTTAATGTTACCCTCTGTATACTGTAATACTCACTCATATACTGTAGTAGTCTACAGAAGTACTGTAGCTGTGGGTAAAGCTGGTGCTGCTTGTAGTACTACCTAAACAGGCAGAAGTTGAAGGAAGTTTTTTCTTTTTCTCCTTCTTTCATCTGTTCCCTTCAGAGGTTGCTACAGCGAATCATCTGCCTCCAGGTCAACCAATCACCTGCCTCCGTTCCTTTTTACTTTTCCACCACATTTATGAATCTTCTCTGGGGTCGTCCTGCTAACTTCACCTCTGGCGTCCTTCGTCCGTTTTGTCCACAATATCTTTTCAGCATTTGTCCAACACTGTCAACGTTTTCTCTCCTGAAGCTTGACACACGCCCTAAATACTGCAGTGGGACTTGAGCTCAGGTGCTGGATCACGTCTGTTCCTCTGACCCTGTCAATCAGGGCCATTCCCAACCGCAGCACCACTGGTCTTCAACCTCCTGTCTCCAACTACTCCCTTTTCTCTAAACCAAAACATCACACATAAACTCAGCTTTTTTCCAGCTCCCCTTCTTCTCCACGAGACCAAAAGTCTCTTTCTGTCCCAGCAGCAGCTGCTGACCTTGTACAAGGGCAGATGCCACTCACTCAGCAGCGGCGCCTCCTGCTGCTTTGTGAGTGCAGAGGCTCAGGCTCTGGAGAAAGGCATCAGTGCTGACGATGTGAGGATGAAGAAGTTCACCTCTCTGTGAATCAAACACAGAGGACGAAGAATTGAACTGTGTTGACGTCAATAATCGTCCAGACATTCAAAGGTGGGAGAAGTGGACGGCTGTGAGTCTGTCACTAATGATGACAGAGAAGAGTTTTCAGGTGAGAAAGGTTATTTTTTTTTGTCTTGTTTTTCGAGCTGCATCGACCGTCTGCTGGTCTTTCAGGGCTAACGAGGCGTTAATGAGAAGTCTGGGAGCTTCTGTTCCAGTGTGTTTGATTAGTCATCATGTTCTAAACTCAACAATAACAAAAAAAAGAGAGTGTCGAGTGGGTGGAATGAACGAGAGAGACTAAAGAGATGAGTGACAAAGAGCAGCAAATGTCTACTTTTTTTCTTCTTCTTTGCCTCAAATACTGCCCTTGGTCATCAGAGTATTAGCATTCCGTCTCACTCTCCCTCCTGCTCTCGATTCCTCTCCAAGGTCTTGTTCATTTTTCCCTCTCTGCGTTCTTTCAATGAAAAAAGCTTGTCAATATTGATGAGGGTCACATTCGTTTACACCTTTAAGGCAAAAAAAAAACCCAAAACAAAACAGAGAGAGCAAACTGGTTTCACGTTAAGGTGTTATCTTATAATGAAACACTCCACGTTATTTGAGCATCTGTCGCCACAGCTGATAAATGGAATGTGTGTCTGTGTTTGGAAGTTTGTTTTTTTTGTTTTTTCTTTTCGTGATAAAGTGCATCAAATTCAGCCCTGGTAACACAGCGGTACGCCATCTCCCCAGAATCACCGCTACGTTCCTCAGACCTGCTGATTAACGGCACGCTTGAGGAAAATCACCTCGTTATACTTTATGATCTGACGGGGGAAGAAAAACGCACACAGTCACATAAAAACACTGGTGTCTTTAGAACAGACGTCTGCTCTGAGCTCAGAGGAGGAGAGAGTTGATTTTGAACAGAGCGATAAACACCAGTGGAGACGGCACCGGCATCACATTCAGATTTAATTTCTGCTCTTCTACAAAAAACATAATGATTCCCAACCTCTCCAGACTGCCATGTGAGGTACTTGTGTGTACAATTAGACTTTTTAAATGTACTCCTATATTGAGAAGTACGCAGAGTCGGTGGAATTTAGTCAGTAACTTACCACGACTACGAGGCTAAGACACTGATGCACTTTATAAATGATGGAAACAGAATGTCGGAGTTGTTCAAGTTAAACATTTGAGTTTTGACTCTTTTAATAAACTCAGACTAATATCACCAGGAGAAAAGGACGGGTGGTTTAGTGGCAGTGGTACTGTGTAGGATTCTCAACCTCCAGTCTGTGGACCGGTACTTGTCTTTGGGTCATTTGGTACCAGGCTGCAGTGAAAGAATTATTAATGTACTTCATTTGAAAATTTACTGACCCTGAACAATTCTTTAATGATCCTTCAACGACCAGCGCAGTGCTACGAGTCTTGGTACCTGCTAGTACCCCCCCGCCCTTGGACCTAGATTTCTGTACAAGATTCAGCGGCTCCTCTTTCTAAGGCAGTGTTTCACAATTTTTTTTTCTAGCCACGACACATATTTTGACTCAGTTTGAAACCTCAGCCTGTTTAGAGGAATACAACACTGATACACTCAAAGGAATTGAAGAAAGACCCAACATTTGTCTTCAACTGTTCTCTCTTTTTTTTAGTCTTTTACAGCTGCAGACATACAGTAACTCAACTGTCCACAATCAACAGTACTTTTTACTACAAGTACTGAGTAGCAGTAAAGGAGACGACACTCAATAAATTCAATAACTAATTTACATAAAATAGGTTTAAAACTAAATCAAGGTTGACGTTGGTCAAAAATGGTTATTCCTGTGCAATAATGCCCTTCTTTGCATCTCCAGAAGGTGGCACCTGCTTGCTTACCTCTTAAGTAGTAAGCACACTATAAATGTTAAAAATAGAACAGAACAGTGTTGGGTGGAGGCAGACTCTGACGGTAGAAGCTGAAGATGAAGAATTAGACTCAGCTTCCAGGTTCAGGGCTGGTAACTTTCACAGAGGAGTGAATTAACACCAGGGGCATTTCAAGAGACTTTAGGGGCTCTGGGCTGAAGGGACTTGTGGTGGGGGTGGGGAGCTGAGGTGGGGGGTGAGGGGGGGGTGCAGCACTGAACAAATCCCAAATAAGCTAGAGGCGAAAGGCTAAGAGGATTTACAAACATAGTGGTCGCTGCAGTCTTCTGTGCACTGGCCAACATCAGTTCATTCAAGACAGTCTTCAGCGTTGAACAGTGTGTTCAGCCGTTCAGGGTTCCTCCTCTCAGCCCCAGGTAATTACCTGCTTTACCCTAATCGCCTGCAAAGCAGCTGAAAAAAAAAACACCTCACCAAACACGCCTGATGAAAACTGATATTAGGACTTGGACCACTTTATCACAGACCAAATGCTGTTTGGACGTTCTCTCCCTCTCCTGCCAAAAAATGATTAGTCTGACAAAACAGCAAAAAGGAGCTGGAAAGCGTCGGAACCCATCTGTCGATGCAGCAGCAGCAGCAGCAGCAGCAGGAGGAAATTAGAAATACCTCATCAGTGCTATAAAGCATGGCTTAACTATGGTATAATAGCAGCTATAATTCACTTGGCACTGATGCATTTAGGGAAAAAAGGTTCCCACACAGGATTTGTTAAAAGCACATCAGCACATGCTCATTTATAACCGGTGGCTTCACGCTGCAGTTTACTCTGTTTCTGCAGGAACTGAGGGTCGAACTGACGGAACGGCTGCGTCCAAGTCTGTCGACTGTGGACACGTGAGAAACTGGTCCTCTGACT
>NC_024314.1:21003289-21008832 GCF_000523025.1 Cynoglossus semilaevis | reverse complement strand
GCGAGGCCTTTTTTATCCATTTATTTGAGTGATGTTTGTGAGTGTTTGCTGAAATCACTTTCAAACACTTCATTACACGGGAAGTTGGAAAGCCATTTGCCAAACTGGGAAAGGCTGTTAATAAGATTAAAATCTCTGAGAGGGGGAGAGAGAGAGAGAGAGAGAGAGAGAGAGTGAGAGAGAGAGAGAGCCTACAGTGAAACATACACATAAACAAAAGTCCCTACAAGGACAAAATGTTACCAAAACAAGGTAGTGTTTCATACCGAAATAAGTGTGTTAGAAATGTTACTAAAAATGTATCCACGACAACTTTATGTAAATATGTTCCTGTAAGGAAAATGTATACACAACAAAAAATAAAAAAAAAGCCCTACAAGGACAAAGTGTCTCCACAGCAGAACTTCTTTAACAACCTTCTTTTGTGATAACAAAACCAGGAAAACACACTCTTCCACCAGGTGGCACCACAAGGCTAAAAACAAACGAAAGAGAGAGAGAGAGAGAGAGAGAGAGAGAGAGAGAGAGAACTCTAGGAGATCTTTGTGTGTCTTTCTTTAATCCCTGTGAGTCTATCAGTGTTGTGTTCAACTAAACAGGCCCAGGTGTGTAAACCTTGAATGAACTGAATCTAAAAGGTTATTTTAGTTTCTTTTTTTCTGTTGTGTGATTTTCCTGATATAAAATTGTGCCGTGGCTCGAAAAAGGCTAAGAAACACACACGCAGACACACACACACACACACACACACCGTATCTAAAGGTACAGCTTGACTGTGGAGAATTGTCTCTGTTGCCCTTTCCTCTAAATTCTCCTCCACGTCCTCCTCCTACACCTCCTTCACACTTGTTTCACTGATTTTGAAACTTATTTCCACCTCCATCCTCGGCAGGTTTCATCTATAAGAGCACTGCTTAAGTAATCTGTGTGTGTGTGTGTGTGTGTGTGTGTGTGTGTGCGCACGCCTCCATGGTGCGCCTTCTATTAAATTTTAATTAGCCGCCCCCTCTCTTTCCTCATATACAAAGAATATTAAGGTAATGTATGAAGCGTGGCTGCAGCATCAGGGCAGATATGTATGTCAATGAGTCTGTACTGAGAGAAAACCAGGGAAAACAGGAGGACGAGATGAAGAGGAGCGGTGAGAGAGGTGAAGCCAGACTAAGACAAGAATCAGCACAATTAATTTCCACTGTGTACAATATTAGGGCCGTTAGTGGCTGCCTCCGTCAGCTTGTTTTGGAACAACACATTAGTTACAGGGAGGAGTTACTGGAACCTGGGGCTTGTTGCTGCAGAATTACAGACGGTACTGACAGCAACGGCAGGTCACGGCAGCCCTGTTGTTTCACCCTTTTTCTCTCTTACTGGTTTCAACCATGAAAAAAAACTCAAAATAGATGTGTTTTTTATTTTAAATTAATTTTGATTTTATGTAACAAAAAGTTTGTTTTTTATCTAAATTTATCTGGGCACTAAAAATGATAAAATTATCTACAGATTAGGACAAACTTTACGACCGACCCCTAGTGGTCTGTTGTGGACTAGCTACACTATAGTAGCTAATGTTAGCTTTGGTGTTTGTGCTTGTTGTTCCAGAGTGAGACGATGCCATAGACGTGAATAGGGAGACATTGAAACATAAAAAAAAATAAATCTGATATTATAAAAGCTGGCAAACAAACTGAGGATGCACCACTGCCATCTACTGGGCTGGGGTGCAAGCATCAACGTTAGAGATTAAATGTGATATATTTTCAACACAATAAATAAATAGTGTCTCTTATAACTTCAAAGTAGAGAGTTAAAGTCCCGCCCTAATAATGTATCGCACAGATGAATTAAATCAATTCAGTATCATATCATCCAAAATACTTGTCAATAATAAAAAATAAAACCATAGCTGTGTTTTTGAAGTCTGCCTCTCTTCCTCTCCCCCTCCTCTCCCTCCACGCCTGCTCTTCACAGCAGTGCATTTGTCTCTGCTGGTAATGAGGAACGGTCTGCAGAGACCCTGAGAGTGAAGCTTCATCAGCACAGACTGGTCCCATAATGCTGTGCTGCGCACACAACGACCGTACGTAGATACAGACACATGCACACGTGCACACGTATACAGTCCAAGCACGCTGGGACTGGCTTCATCAGCAAACGCCAGCATCATCAACGTACAAACCAGGGACAACAGAAGGGAAGGTCTAAGGACTGATGTCAGTGCAGCAGAGGCGGCGCGGGTTATCGGTCACGGCAAAGAGGACAAGACAAAGAAATAAAGGGAAGAAAAAGGAGGGATGAAGACAGAGACAGTGTGACATAAAGGGAGACAGAAACAGAAGCCCGCTCTCAACACAAACTGTTTTATCTGTTGACACCCACTGCCTCCTGACATGCTGCATCAGCTGCACTTATTACCACCTTCCCCCGGAGACACACCAGTGTGTCACCCGGACACACAAAGAGGACAGTTTATGTGTCACCGTGCACACGCGGCGAACATGCAGAGGTTGGCGCTGCAGCACAAACACACAGGACACCAATGTTCCATAGGGTTCAAACGTGCGGCGCTGTAGTCATTTCCAGAGGCAGACAGGTGGGTGTGATGGGTTAAAAGCCTTTCCTGGTTTACTGGGCGACGATATGACAGCCCTGCAACCAGCCTACACAGGTCACTGAACAGCTCCACAGAGTGTGTGTGTGTGTGTGTGTTTGGGCAGGGGGATTCTCCTATAGCACAGGATGTTTTTAAAAAAAGGCTGTAAATTACCTGAGCTGTAAAACAGTGGTTTCAGAACTGGGTCGAGGTCTACAGGTGGGTATCACTGCGTGCAACATGGTGGCAGATGTGATCGGCGCCTTTGCCTTACAGCAAGGAGCTCTCCGGTTGTCCCCTTTACGGATAAGATTAATTAATAAATCTTGATTGACTAGTGAAGGACTTACTCTCCCTTACTCCCACCAGGCTAACCAGTGTTAGCCAAGACTACAATAATAAATAAATAAAAATTAAAAAATTAAAAAAAATAAATAATAAAATTTCAAATGAGTCACAGACACACAGTAAGAGGCACATTATCAGTGCTGAGAGAATTTCCTACAATGTTGAACACTGCCGCTAGCTGTGCTGCTAACGTTCCCCAGTGAAGCTCGCCAACTGAATTTTAAATCAAATAAAGTCAAAATTTGCACAGAATGTTCTGCAGGACACAATTTATAAAAAACATTTTTTTTAACCCTAATAAAATGACAATTACACTCCAAACTGAGCTGTGTTGGTCTGTTATCTGTATAAAAACAGATCCCCTTGTGGAGAACTGGGGAAATACAGCTGCATAGGACGGTTGTTTGCACATATAGAATATAAATGATAAGTAAACGTGAGTCATGACTGTGTGAATGCTGTTTCATTTGAATGTTTGTGGAGCTTGTTACATCAGGAGACTTAAAGTGCTGTGAAAACTCTGTGAGAGAGAGGAAAAAAAACCCACTTGGTAAAAGTAGAGGCTTTAAAAGCAGCAGGTACCTAAAGTAAACATTTAAACTTCAAATATCTGTCTGTGACATTTTAGAGTTTAACACATCTCTATTTTAGGTTTGCCTAAACTGTTGCCAAGCAAAACAAGTCCAAACTTTCTTCACAGGCGTAGGTGAAAAGTTGCCAAGCAACACAAACTTTCTGAAGTTTCTGCTGCGTCGCCAGGTGGAGAATTATGCGTAATTTGTAAGGTAAAGTTAACAAAGAGAAGAAGAGAGACTAAAAATGAAATATTGTATCGATGCATTATTCCCAGACCCTTGAACTGAACCAAAACCTCAGTTCACAACACAGTGTTGGACTCACTCAGAGAGTGAATAAAGAAATGAAAATAGCCCTTAATGAGTAACACATATGACAAATATGGCACGTCACAGCTTTCTGTACAAACAGGGAAAAATGTCTTTTAACACCTTGTATTAATGTTAACAATTCATACAGATTTATTTTTAAATCTAATGAATCTCAGCCACTAGATGGCAATATTTCCCCATACTTTTAATCACACCCAGTGCTGAGGTTTTTTTCGACTTCTGCAATGCTGTTACAGAGCCTCCCTCTAGTTTTAACACAGACCAGTGGTTATTACTGCGTCCTTGTCCAGGTCTCTGTCTCTGTCTCTTCCACAGAAACCAGAAAAGAACATGTTTGATTTTTAGGTGCTGTAAGGACACTAAATAATGCAATATTTTGAATGTATTTTATTTTATGAGCTTAAATTAATTAGTCCTGTTAATTCTAGGTTTAAATCTAGGTTTAAAAAATAGTAAAAAAAATAAGATAAGTCAAATTAAACTTCCTGCACAACAGATGAACAGAAAGTGAGCAGAGCTTTGACACCAATTTCAAATTTCTCCAACACTCTCCTGCTTTCCAGTATACAAAGTACCATTTAAACTGTGTAGCAGTTGAGTAATTCCTCCTCGTCTTTTCGTCTGTCAACAGGTTGACCAGTGTGCAGCTCGATGTGGTGAAGGCCTGTTAGAGTATTGGGTCACTGTTGTATTGCGTTTTCCCACAGAGTTCAGCGTCAGGGAATCCCTCGTCTAGACACTGGTTTTACATCAGGGTTTATAAAACTTTGAACTTGAGTTATAGACTTAAAAATATCCCACGCTGCTTTCTATCAAAACCATTTCACTGACTGTTTTTTCCCCCCAGCTACAACACCTGGTGGCGGTGATGCATATTCATACCCTCAACATAAATATGGTGATTTAAAAAAACGCTGTTTGGCTCGACTGAGCGTCTGTGCACTGTCCAGAACCAGGGACGCATATTCAGGTGCGTGTTTGCTGCTTTGTATAAACGCACAGGAGTTTGTGTGTGTGTGTGCCTTGAAGCCAGAGCCTGGCCGGTGCAAAAAAAAAAAAAAAAAAAAATCATGAATGTGTAAACAATGTGCTCTGCAATTCCCAATCAACACCTCCACACCACCCACACCTGGTAATCAGAGGGAAAAGAGAACAAAGACAGAAAAGCCATCACGGGCATCGGTCTGTAATCAAAGTTGACAGAGGGGAGAAATAAACATGCTAATCAATGCTGCTTCATATCCAGTACAGTTGGGGTCATTCTTTGTTTCTTCTCCTGGAGGTAAACTTGGCACAAACTACCATTATATTGTAGACAACAACTCTGTCCAAACATATGACAGCACGCGCACACACATACACACACACACACACACGCACGCCCCTGCACTCAAACATGACAGATTTAAAAAGATGCCAAGAGCTGTGAGAAGAGGCCAATTAACCCTGAGACACAACATGGCAACGATTCACAGACGGCGTATGTTTTCTTAGCTGCTCTGTTTAGCCGCAGTGTGAACACGCTGATGTGTTGATGAGCTACGATCATGCCCTACCTCAGTGGTTCTCAAACTGTGGTACGTGTACCACCGGTGGTACGACAGCGCTCTCTAGTGGTTCACGGGGAAAGTTCATATTTTCACATTTACATTTTTAATTGAATAAACCTGAAATATACCATGTACAATTAATACAAC
>NC_024314.1:20989702-21003189 GCF_000523025.1 Cynoglossus semilaevis | reverse complement strand
CTAACAGTGAAGGCCTCTGTAATAAACAGAATATAATTTTTGTGAAGTGCAATAACTAATCAAACAAACACAAATGCCAATATTTGTAGCTGAGTACATCAAATGCTAAAATAAAAAGACAACGTATAGCTGTATAACCTTTCAAAAATCTACCTCTACAGCGCCTCCCTTTTGTAAACAACTGTTCCAGCCCCCATGGCGAGAAACTCCACATGACTTTCATGAAGAACAAAATCACTCCAACAAAATGGTTTTGCTGCTGGAATAGAGGTTAAAATTTTTAAAAATCCAGCACAAATGTGGGAAAACTGAATGATTATATTCACCATTAACTTCATTCATTTCACCTTTGTCACAACATCTTTGATTTTATTACCAAACCAAATCTTATCTAACATCACTCTTTATCTTTTCAATGACATCCTTTCACTTGTTTTTTTTTCCACTTTGTGTTTCCCTATCACTCCCCTCCTTCTCACCCGTCTCTTCACTCACCCGTCCTCTCACATAGCCTTTCCCGTCAAGGACACAAGCTTCTCAGAGAGACAGAGAGAGAAAGAGAGAGAGAGAGAGAGAGAATTCTCGAGTACAGCCGTCTCCTCCTGTCTTCCCTCCCTCTCCGCCTCGCTCCCTTCATCTTTGTTCACAGAGATATCGGAGCGCCCGTTCCCTCCATCCCTGTCAGGCCTGGACAGCACTGGGCACCAGCAGGTAGACTCGCAAAATATAAATGTATGAATAAAGAAGAAACGCCAACAACCGTGTGCACTCAGACACTCAGCGTGGCCGACAATCTGTTTGGCCATCTGTCTGCCACTCACGTTGACATAGTAGCTGTCTGAACCTGAGGACACTGTGCTGTGTGTCTACGCAGGTGTGTCTCCACCGGGGGGTTGGTCCCATATAACAACTGATGCAAACCGAGAGATGAACGTCCACTCCTGTTTTGACGGAGTAATTATGCACTTCACTTTAATGTACGACCCTAATTGTAAGTGGAGCACAGACTGGGTTTGAGCCAGTGCTGCGCAACATTATCAGGAAGTACAATTCTAGAAAAATGAAGAAAGGCAGGTGAGCCAAAGAGCTTGATCCCTGCTGCTAAATAAGTAGAGGTGAGGTGGGAGGAACATAAGGGGGGAGTAAGGAAAGAAAGAGTAAAAAAAATGAAGGTAATAATATGAAAGGAACCTCAGTCAGTCAGCAGTCGTCAAGTAGTATTAAAGTTAATTCGTAACATTAATCAGCTTAAAAATGTAATACAAATCATTTATAATTAAGAAACAGAACAACGTTTACTGTATATCCAATAATTCAAGCTCTGTTCATTTACTGTTTCTCTAACACAGGGTGTTAACAACTCAAAGTTTGGTGAACGGCCACTAGGGGCATGGTAGATGATGATAATTCAACATGTATGCTCCTTGCTACTTTGGTTCTGGTTTCACAGTCACACAAACAATTCCACTTGTTAATAAGACCAGACAGTGCCTGGCTCGTGAGCACTGCTGTGGTGAGAGCTGTGGAAAAATGCGGAACGGACACACTGACCTGGCGAAGTCGAGGTCGGCCTCTCTTGACATGGTGATGTTGGTGAGGTTCTGCTGCAGAACAAAGATGTTCCTGCACATCTTCTTGATGCCCGACTCACTGATTCTCTTAAAGTACTGAGCACCGTTGATGAGGATACAGGAGATCAGGTGACCCAGACCTGGAAGAGAGAAGAAGACCTTAACACGGACACACCGCTACGATACTCACACCCGTATCTGGACCTATAACTGACCTGTAACTGTTAACATCTCACCTCACCTTTTTGTTGTGTGTTCATTTGTTTGATCGTAACATTGAAATTGAGCTCGTTAGTTTGAGTGATTGTGTTTACTAGTAAGCAGGAATCTGCATTTAGCTTCATTTTTCCAATTGACACAAGCCAATGGTGCAAAAGCTCTGCTCACTTTCTGTTCAGTTGGCTGTGTTAACTAAGCAGAAAGTTAACCTAATGTACCTTAATTAAAAGAACATCTTTAGTGTTAATGACATAATGTCTACCTATATATAGATACTGGTTTTCAATATTGGTTTTGGGACAACACTGAGAATTAACATGTTCCTGAGGAGTTTTAACTTTAAAACTCTGTGACAAAAATCAAGCCGTTTTTCAAGGGCCCATTTTCAGCGGGGGTTGGCACTGACCTTCAAATATGTACTGGAACTTATGCTGCTGCAGCGCTGCACCCATGGCCTCCTCTATGGCTGAGATGTCCTTGTTCAGTTTGACCACCAGAGGGTCGTAGTCCATGCTCTCCACATTGGCAACAATGGCGTAGTTCCCCTCCTTGGTGAGAGGGATGAGGTAATGGAAACAATGGACTCTGGAAGGAAACAAGTCAGAAAATGGAGAAGAACGTGATCAAGACAAGGCTTTTTTGGCATTTTTAAAAACTATTTTTTGTTGTTTTTCTCATGTGTCACTGATCATTTACACAACAGAACTACATAGGAAAAATAAGACAAAGTGAAGTGAAAAACCCTAGAAAATGAAGTTAGTAAAGTGTGTCATTTTTCACCTTGTAAGTTGTATTTTGAAAACCCTAGAAAATGAAGTTAGTATCATTTTTCACCTTGTAAGTTGTATTTTACCTGAGCTTCCTCACTGCTGATCATTACACACTGCGAGACATGTAATTTCTACACAAATGGTCTGTTTAGAGCACTTACATCCTCTCATGTTGCCCCCAAGCATCACGCCTGGATGCCATGCAGAAAGGAAACCTGATTAGCTGAGGACAACCTGTGACCACGGGGCTAAATGTAGAGTACTATGATGAGGAGGAAATAAAAGAACTTCAAACGTTTGAAGACTTTACCACGTACGTATGATTATGATATATATATATATCATATATCATACATATACGTATGACTAGAAAAATATCAGGCCAAGTATTAGCAGCCCGTGGTTCATTCTGTCAGAACAAACTGCAATAGCATTTTGGAGCAATTTTCAACAATGCATTATTTGATCCCGTATTTTGAGAAATTCTAGTGTTAGCAGCAGATATGCTGTTAACAGGCTGCCCCCAGCAAGCGCAAAGCATGTGGTTACTCTGGGAATCGAACCCAGGACTCTCTGCTCTCTGCTTCTGAGGCAGGATTGGCTAACGGCTACACTATGTAACCGCGTTATAAAAAAAGTAGGATACGATCATTATGAGATCATTTGGCGACTGTAACTTCAATCAAATGAAAGCTAGGATTGGTAAATATTCAGCTGTCAACCAAACATTTAAGGAATGCAAACACTAATAATTGCCATTGACCGTTCAGCATCAAGGGTAAAAATGTTAAGAACTGTCTATTGGTCTGTTCAGCTACTGTGCAACTTTAAAGCAAAGGTGTACAGTTCCACATTCTTCCTGATCATTAAACATCTTCATCTCACCCTCTGGTCCTCCAGGCCCACAGAAGTCTCATTTCTGTCAAGGACTTTAGGAGTCAATATTCTCTTAAGTCCATGATCACGACGCCCCGAGCACAACGCTATGAAATGATATGGGTGAGCGTTTATTCCCCCTGAAGGCAAATCCAACAACCTCCTCTGTTAGCCCCAGCCTCCGTTCCTTTCTTTCTCCATTCAATTAAGACTTTAATTCAGATACTGCATCTTCCTCCTTAAACCTCACATCCCTGCGCCATCCTCTGCATTCCATTCCTCTCATCCTGCTCCTCCGCCCGGCCGGCGTTCCCGCTTTCTTTCTCGTGGCTTTATTTAGCTGCTAGCGCCATCAGGGGAAATTCGGTAGATGGGGAGAGTCAATGAAGTGTAGCATATAGCCAGACATCAGCCTCGGGGAGAGTTTTCAACTCCAATCATAAACAATATTGCATAAGCTACACAATACTCTGCGGGGAAATACTGGTACATGGGGGGATACGGGGAAACGGGAGAGGAATGATGGCTCTTAGTGGCTGCGAAGGCGAGAGAAGTATATGGTGTGGTAAATTAATGGAGTAGAGATATTGACATTGAAGGCACCGTGAAGTCCTTACAGTACATGTACCTCCATTATAGCACAGTGATGGCCACCACGGACTGAGTTATAGCTCAATAAAGGAGAGACCTTGTCCTGGTAATTAGTATAGATGATTAAAACCTGCACCTTAGAACATATTTCAAGTAAGATGCAGCCCAGCCAATCGAGACGATCTCCAAATCTGAGTAAATACAGTTTTCTTTTTTCCTGCCTACCTGACCTCCAGGTGCAACACCAGAAGGCAGCGGTCGGCAATGTCCTGGAACCCCTTGGACAGGTCAGTGAGGGTCTGGAGAATCTGCTCCCTGCTGCGTTCACTCTCAGCAAGAGCCTGACTATCTGTTGAGCATGAAGAGGCACCTAAAGGGACGGAACAGAAACAAAAAACAAGGTTGGATTAACAAGGGAAGTGCTGGAGAATATCAGCTGTCGTTTTTTTTTTTACCAATTTTCTACCTCTGGGGAAAACTGGTAAACATCCATCACTTTACCCTGGATTCATTTCAATACTGGGATGGAACTGTTGTTGCACAAATACACAGGTAAACACAGAAGACCGACACAGCATCAGGACCTGAAGCTGAATGTTCTGGTACTGACTGGATGTCACTTGTGCTGAGACAGCAGTGGTACAAGTAAAAGTGCTGCAATGAAAACTATGGAAGGGGGTGGGAGTGTGTGTGAGAGAGAGAGAGAGAGAGAGAGAGAGAGAGAGAGAGAGAGGGAGAGAGAGGGAAGGGAAAAGCAGAGAGCAGGATGAGTGTATATAAATGCAGTCAGGTGTAAATCAATGGCCATAAATTAGCAAGTAGGGGAAAAGGAGAGAAATTGGCCCCGTCACTCATCTGTAAGTCTATTTGGTCAATGAGGCAAGCATGTGTGTGTGTGTGTGTGTGTGTGTGTGTGTGTGTGTGTGAGAGAGGGTGTGTACAGTGAGAGTGGCTGCGGACGCAGGAGAATGCAGGGGTCCAGGATCGATGTGCTGCAGTCGAAGCCAGCTCCCCGGTTCCTCTTCCTGCCCTGCTGAAGGTCAAACCTACAGACTTTACCACAGACACACTACAGACAGGTGATATAAAAAGCCTCTCTGTGATATGGTTCTCGCTCGATATTTTTAGTTTTTATTTCTGCAAAAATGTAGCTAATAAAGCTCATAAAATGTAGTGAAAAAAAAAAAAAACTCAAACTCATTACCCAAAGGCCATTCTGCTGCTCAGATGATGCTTAATTAATTGTTAATTAAAGCACTAATTTTTTGTGAGCACTAATCTTATTTAAAATAGGAGCTACATTTGAGTCTGTAATGAGTCCAAGTCTCAGTATATGAAGTTTATTTCCACCAATCAGTGATCAGTTTAGCCACAGTTAATCTGATGCAGTCCAACCTTTTTGTCATTACCGCAAAAACATCGCTGTCGCTACTATTTGCTAAATTCAGTTTACATAGGTACTTGCAGTTCTCACTTACAAGGCAATAGAAGATAGAAGATTGATTCAATTCAATAGGGAACTGTAACAACATCGCTGTCTCTACTATTTGCTAAATTCAGTTTAAATAGGTACTTGCAGTTCTCACTTACTAGGCAATAGAAGACAGAAGATTGATTCAATTCAATAGGGAACAAATCTTTCTGTGTAAAATCTACCGTACAAAAACACCCCAAAAAAAAGATCAAATCGGGGGGTCGGCTAATATGCGAGTTTGTACAGAAAGTGAGCAGAGCTTTGGAACCAATAGAGCGTTTCAATTGAAAACCGGCCGTCAGTTGTGCCACAATCAGACATATTGCCGTTCAAAATCCAGTGGTTGGTTTCTTTAAGAAACCCATTAGTAGAAGCAAATAGAAGCCAGTCACGAATGAAAGACGACCCATTAACAAGGCAAATACAGGCCGGCTGAGGTGGGACAGTCCAGACCCTGATCTGATACCTGGACATTGTTGGAGAAGCATTTGCATACTTCATTTCTCTGTTTAAACATGGAACAGCAGATAATGCTGAGCAAGAAAATGATGACGAGGGCTGTTTCCATAATCACAAACACCAGTTTGGAATCGGTTCTGAGATAAATCCGGTTCTAGAGGCCAGCAAAAATAATATCAGCCTGAAAAACAACACATCAGTCAGCTCCATCTCCAAGTCTGGTTTTTGTGTTTGGTCGTAATCTTCCACATTTGACCTCAGTGATACTGTAATGCAACTATATACTTCTATTGGCCACTAGGGGCTGCTTCAACTGCTGGCATTAAAAAAACCCAGCACCAGAGATTGAATTGTAAACTTGGCAATAATCTACTAATCCAGCTGAATGAAGCAAGAAACAACAAACAAAACTGGCTTTAACCTAAAGAAAGAAGTCGTTTATTCCTGCCTGGTCGTCTTTGGATCATTGATAGAAACGGAGAAACTCACACCGTACCACAGTTCAAATCCTCAGTCATCTAAGAAATCTCTGATGTCGTTCTGCCATCACGGAGGGGATCGGTGCATGAAGCTGTGCACCGACTGCACAAATAAGTCAGTGGAAATGCAAAATTCTAAGTAGCGTGTTTGTGAAGTTTTACTTGAGGCACCTGAAAAAAAGGAAAATCTTTATCTTTATTTTTCAGATGAATACTATTTTGTTTCTTTGTGAGTCGCTTCTCTTCACTCGGCTCATGTGAAAGAGAAGAGGAATTTCAATTGCTCTGCCTGGGGAAGTGCTCCCCCTTAGGTGTGTGTGCAGATGTGCACACAGGTGTGTGTGTGTGTGAGAAAGTGACTCCAAGGCTTCTGTTTCCACCCATGTGCATTACACTCACTCACTTTGGCAACAAAAAAAAAAGAAGGAAAGAAAAGGGTCTCGCTGTGGAACACGCGGTTGGAGGTCCCTCCGGGGGGCGTCAGTGACAGCCAAACACACAATAAAAAAATGCACACATAACACAACAGAGAGATTCCTCTGCCGCCCCCTTGATTGTGCTGCTTTGATGGTGTGAGGGAGGCGTCCCAGCATGGGGTCACCATTAGTGTCGCGGACAGACGGGTGAAAGGAGACGACTCATTGGTCCTGACTGACAACTCTCTTTTCTGCCTTCATTCGCCTTTCTTTCCTCAAACCAAATCACCTTCATCTTTCATCATTTGCTGACATGCGGCTGCACGCACGCGCACGTTCACGCTCACTGTCTTCACCAAGCGCATACACAAATCCCAGAACCTTCCAGAGACTGAAAAATACCTTCGTTTTAAAATTTAGGAAAAACAATAGTTTTTTTTCCATTCGAAAATGTCCAAATAATTGAGCAAAAATGAGGAAGATAAGCAAAGGACGGTATCCTGCAAGGGTGGACTGATGAATGAGTCATAAATGACTGAGGAGTAAGTAATTATTTTCCTGCCTCTGGTAGAAAACGAACAGTTGCTCACAGGGATCTGAACTTCTGTTCAGAGGAAAGGATAGCATGAGAGACATTAGGAATGTCTCCCAATCAGAGAGACAGAGGACACAGCTGATAGTTTAGACAGACACAAAGGAGATGGACGTACTGGAGAGACAAGGGGAAAAAAAACAACACCATCATCCCACACTGCAGCTCCACCCGCAGGCCTCTGCAGTGAATATGAATGTGATCCTTAAGTCAACCTGTCTTGTTAAATGTAGTCAAGAAAGAGAGGGAAAAAAATGCAGCTAAAGGCTAATGACCTGTACCCACTAAAGTCAAGGTTATAAAAAAAGTGTATTTGAGAGCCTTCAGACATGCAGCAGAGCAACCAGTGAAGACAGAACCAACACAGTCTTATGAGTAAACAATGGTTAGACCTTCTAACCCTGCAGCATGGACTGGAATCCTGTTTCTCCGCCCCTAATGATGGTCAGAGCTCAGACGAGAACATCAACGTAAAGAGCTGGCACGGCGTAAAAGTCTGCAGTAAGAAGAAGAAGAAGAAGAAGAAGAAGAAGAAGAAGAAGAAGAAGAAGAAGAAGAAGAAGAAGAAGAAGAAGAAGAAGAAGAAGAAGAAGAAGAAGAAGAAGAAGAAGAAAAAAAGAGATTGAAAAAGAGATTGATCTTCACGTTTGCAGGTTGTTGCTCGGGGAACAAAGACACAGTATGAAAAGGCAGCCACATATGACAGCAAATTGTATCATACGTGTTGCACAGTCATGGTGACACTGGCCCACAGGCGACTCTGTATGTCTGTGTTGGTGAATAAATATCATTTCCAGAGTGTCTGCCAGCAGACAGCTGACAACCAACAGATGCAGCCAAACAAGTGCATTTCAGCTTTCCTGGAGATCTCAGAATAGAGAGGTGGTCGGCCTCACATGGCTGTTTATATCAAGAGGGAAACTGACGGAAGACTTTTTCCCTGGAAATCACTTCCTAGCTGGAATTAAGGCTGCTCTTTATCTGACTCGGTTAAACTTGCTGAAAATGTGATGCCTTTACTGTCCTATGAAAAAGCATAGCAACACTACGCTAACAGACACAGTGTATATGAAGCATGAAATGTGAAACATGTTACACCTACAGCCGTTAGCTCCTCTGTATATGAAAAGTACAGTAAGTGGCTACATCACAGGGTTTTACAGATTTATCCCTATTTATTAATTTATTTTACAGATTTAAGTATATTTTTGCTACAAGACCACAAACTTTAATGCTCCCAGTACTTCAAAAACGCAGTACTAACGCTGTGCAGCAACAGCTGGCTCCAAAAAAACACAAATAACTTACCACAACTATTTTAAATTCCCTGATTTATCTCATCAATTACTTCAATTTGGAGTATTTATGACAAAGTTTACAATTCTGATCTATTGGAACTTATTTATTATTACTTTTATTTTTTTCCCTTGTTGCACTTTTGAATATAATTCTTTAAAAAAATTGTTTTTAAGATCATTGCCTCGTTCCAAATATTCAGATATATGTGTATATGCTACATATATACATATATATATAAATAAATAAATAATATATATATATAAACATGATCAAAACTGCACGAAAAACTCGATGAATTAACACAGGGAAATTTAGTCAAAGAATCAGTATGAAAGTAAGTAAGAGAGAGAAATGAGAGGAAGAAAGAGAAAAGAAGAGGCGGGGGAATATGAGTTGTTCACACCTGACTGCTTCTGTAATAAAAAATCCAATTTGAGAGGCAAAGACAAGAGGAGGGTGGTGGTGTTGGTGGACAAGATAAGGTCCTTTTCCCCTGCCACACCCCGGTCCCATCGTGCAGTCCATGCACCAGCCCCCCCCCCCCCGCCCCCCCCTCCCCTTCATCCTCCCCCTCCACAATCCTTCATCAGATCAGCAAACTAAATATGAAACAATAAGAGGGCTGTCCCAGCACGATAAGTCCCGTCCTCCGCATTAACGCCACCCAGCAGAAGTAACGATAATTATGTCACGTCGCTCCTCGTACTTTATTGAATTCTTATCTATAAAAACACCACGAAGGGCTGCGACAGAATGAGTGGGAAGAGTTGAGGAAGAGATTGTGATGAAGTGAAGCCCAAATAAGAATATCTAACACGGTGTCATTTAATTACTGAGAAAAAAAGTGGAGATACCAAACAGGCAGAACTGCAGACGCTCAACAACTCATCAGAGGTCTGGGGCTCCAGAGCTGCAGCTGGAGCTGATAAAGGTTCAAGCACTTTCTCTCTCTTCCTGTTGCTCCAGGAAAGGACAGGAATTTACTAGAGCTCAGTCATACCATCACAATTACTCAAGAAAAAAAAAAAGCTGTATTTAAAAAATGATTCGTACAAGAATTTGATAAATGTTCAATTTGATAAATATCAAATATCATTAGCATGAATGAGATTAAAAAAATATAATATATCAGAAATCATTTTAAATTAACCGCTACTGATAATTAAAAAGTTAATAGTAGTAAAAACATCTAAAAAAATGAAAATCAATCACACAAATAAATGTTTAAAATAAAAAAAAAATTTTAAAAACTGAAGTTGGAAAATTCTCTTCATGACATGGCAAAAATATTTAAAATGTCACATTAAATAAAGTAAAAACATTAAGGATAAACCAAAAAGCATTAACAAAAACATAGATATTTTAAATGGCTAAAATTATGAGCTAAAAACAGCTAAAAGTGAGCCCAAATAGCAACACAAAGCTAGCTCACCTTACGGACAGAAATAGCCTTTAGTTTGCACAATAACAAAATATTAAAAAAAGAATAAAATATATTAGTAAAAATTGACCCAACAATCATGAAAAGTTATGATGCCCAGAAACGGCTAACAGTTAGCCACAAAATGCTTTCACAATATGGTACATTTTACAAGATCCAATTATAAGTACTTGATGAATTTATATGAACATACTGCGACTCAATGGTACTACTTCCTTCTCTGCATTAACACACCTGACCGCACAGGATGAGTCATTAATGGGAGTGATAATCCCTCGATTGCTCTGATTGGACGCTCATAAAAAGCTATGGACTTGAAGTCATGAAGTCGGACTTTTTACAGCAGGATTAACCAAGCTCTTAGCCTGGTAATGAGGATCAAAGCAAAACTTTAGCGACAAGCGATTAACGCAGTCTACTTAAAGACTATGTGTTAGCTAGAACACACACGAACGTTAGCCTGGATCTGACTGTTGATTAATGATGCAAATATGATGACTGAGCAGGGGACATATGAAAAACTCTTAGCAGTGCTGATGAGCATTTATGCACACGAGTGTGCAGAGGTAGATCCAGCCTTAATGAGTCGGGCTGTAACGCACACTTTGACAACTCCTGGAGAGAAATTAATGATCGTGTGATCGTACATTTAAATAAGGACTTAATGAGGCCCAGGTAAGAAAGTTCAGCTTTCAACCCGCTGCAGATGTAAGACCAGAGCGTAGGTTGTAAACCGCGGGGATCCTGCATAAACCATGAGGAAATGTTTTTAATCTGCTGACTATTCTGATCGATAACCGCTAAACGACCTCTGAGACTGGAAGCAGTGTCTTCTGGAAGACACATCCAGGAATTAATACTGCATGATACTGATAGATACTGGTGAGTAGTGCAGGTGGAACCTGCTGGAAAAAAGCTTTCTCCCTCAGGTGCTTCCTGAAAATTTTGAAAACTTAGAAAAACCAACGTGTTCTCGAGTTTTGGTTTTCTGCTTTTAAAAATTTGAAATTATTACTTGTGAAATAAACACAAAAATATCTTATTTTTGAAAAAGGGAATAAATGGAAAGGACAAATGATTTGGATTAAAGAGCGTCTAAGGGAGCTGTGTTACACTTCCAATATGCAAAATGTTGAGGTCCCACAAGGCACTGTGCTTGGACCCATTATATTTGATTTATAATGGCTTCCCCAGTAGAAAAAAATGTATTGATTAGCCAGACTGTTTACAAAAAAGTCATGCAAATATCAACACCTATGGTAAGACATTTTTGCCAGAACTGGAACCAAAACAAATCAGAACTTATACCTGATGAAGATGTTGGCATTATCAAAAAATCTCTTCTTAGTTTTTAAGTGGAAAATGGTTCATGGTGGTAAAAAGCAATTGAGTGAATACAATTTCATTGCACAGGTACTTACCCGAGGCATAAGGCAGATTGGCAAAGAATGTCTTTAGGCGCCCAGCAAGCCACTCCATGCTCTCATGAAGGTTAGCGAGTGATTTCAGGTCACTAACGTCACGCAGGATCTCATTCTGGGGGATTAACTTGTCTCCCAGGTTTCCAGTCAGCACCTCTGACTCCTTAGCGAAAGCCGCTCTGAATAAGAAAGAGGTCAAGACATGGATTTAAAAATGGGTGCAGCTGGAAGCGTGGACACAGAGTAACACTGATAAGGAAAGGACAAATAAAAACGTTTATTAACGTGGACCATAACGTCTTTAAGTTATTCAGACCCAGACTGTTTCTCCATAAATTATTGATAACCGTTCAGTTTTGATGGATCATTTTTATTTGAAATGGCAAAGCTTTTCTGGCCTTGGAGGCAGCAAAGGTTACATTAGCTGTAAATCATCGCGTGGCGACACGAGGCCAATTAGATCGGTGAATTCTCACGTGCACTTTTTAAACACATCACCATGGAGAACGAAGAGGAGGAGAACGAGAGTTAGAAAATAATCTTCACTGACGTGATCTAAACCCACACTTTAGTTCATTCCTAATAGCTTATCTAGGGAAGAGTGTGTTTTTTAGAAAACGTATTTATAATCCAATCAGTTTAAATTTATATTTTAAAGAAATCTAAAAGAATTAAATCAAACACCGTCTACTATATTTTTTAAAGAACTTTGTTTCAGCCCTTTATTTTTTTTTAGATTTAACATAAATCCAAATTTGAATTAATAAGAAATTCCAAATAAATATTTGTGTTGCTCGTTTCTTGATTAAATAAAAGTCAATTTAAAACATTTTTTTGGGACAAATGTGATTTTTTTGTTCTTTGTTTACATTTTTAGTGACATGAAAAAACCCTTCAAAACAAAATTTCAGCAAAAACTGGTAAATGGGTGTTCAATCAGGCTCTAAAAAAATAAAAAATAAAAAAAACCAACATCCTTCAAACAAAATTTCAGCAAAAACTTGTAAATGGGTGTTCAACCAGGCTCTAAAAAATACAAAATAAAAAACCCAACAGAAACAGACTAAGACTAAAACTAGTGGTACCACGGTGAGAGTTTCATGGGCACTCTCTAAAAGTTTGGCGTTCCTGGTGGTTCAACAGACGTAGGAGAAGGAGAAAAACAGCAGGTGACGGAGAATATTTAGCCACAGACACCCCGACAGAAGGCGGGGAGAGATTTCCAGGGTGACAAAAAAATAAATAAAAAAATAAAAAAATACAAAGACAGTACAGGCAGAACCTCTTCGACAATCACTTGTTGTTTTCTTGGAAGGGTAAAGAGAGAGTTGGGGAGGAAGACGAGGAGCTCGTTAGACGATGAAGGACTGAGATTTCATCACAGCGCGATGTTGAGAACGCACGATGTTTCCAAAAGTCCCCACGATACCCGCAAGATCAAGACCCTTTGGAAGAACAGATGGTTTGAAGAAAAAAAAAGAAACTCCAGACAACACACAACACCACACACAAACAGATGTGTGTGTGTGTCTTTTTCGAAGGTTTATTAAAGCACCAGGTCGCCAGTGTCACAGAAGATAATCCTCCTTTCACTGTAATGAAACCATCGGCGCTTTTCAAATCAAACGGCCTTATGGTCTTTCTCTCGGTATCTCCGTGCCCCCACGGTGTGTGACTGTCTGTGTGTGTGAGAGATTTTCTTTGGCCACACAACCAATTTATTTATTTACTTAACCATTCTGCTCCGATGAGTCTCAGTATTCCCTGAAGAGAGCCAATATTCAAAGGTAATTTGGATAACACCCCCCTCCTCCTCCCCCTGCCTCCCCCCCCTCCTTCCTGCCCCTAACAGCTTTTCCTTCATATTTTCTTGTTTTTC
>NC_024314.1:20985424-20989440 GCF_000523025.1 Cynoglossus semilaevis | reverse complement strand
AAGGTAAATGTAGGTATTTGATCAAAGCCTTAGAAAAATAGTTTAATGCTAAAAATTAAAAAAACATTTTAAGGAGTTTCAGCCTGAATCACTTCTTCTTTTACTTTTTCAGTGTTTTTGGACTAGCCTTCATATATTTCAGGGGTGTCAAACTCATATTTAGCAGAGGGCCGCATCAGCAATACTTGAACTTGTTCCTTCTGTAACTGTAAGACTGTATAGATGTAACGGCTCCATAACATACTAATACACGTTTCTGCAATTGATTAGTATTTATGTAAGTTAAAAATATTGTACTTTACTCTATATAATAATTTAAAAAACAACTTTAAATTTAACAAGTTAAAGACTCAGCAACATGGACTGTGTTATAAGGCAATTAAACAGCGGGCCACACAAAATGACTTAGTGGGCCGCATTTGGTCCGTGGGCCTTAATTTGACACATATGATCTTTTGGCCAACTTGTGTTTTTTTCAGCTTTTGGCCAAGTTTCATTAGTTCTTAAAAAAAAATTTAGGAAATGTTGGGCCACAGTATCTTTGACTAGTGGACTACTTCTTTTTCCTATGTAGATATACTGGTAATCAGACAATAACAATAACCAGGTACTTATATATACAGTACTCTGCATATCAGGATGATAAATTATTATATAGTATGTAGTAAATAAACATTAATTGTATCTGTTCAAATGTACATGAGTTTGACTGAAGGTAAAGGCTTGTATTGACTCAGAGGGAAAAGTGAGGTCGACAGGGACCTGTTTATTCGTTAATGTGCTCAACAACAACAACAACCAGGCAGACCAACACACAGCACTCTGGCAGACTCTGTCTGGCTTGTCTTTATTATTCACAGGACCCAGAGAAAGTGATGCTGACCCCATGACAGAGTCCAGATGGACTCCCAGCAGTCTGTCACTCCCGTCCCTCCAACTCCTGGCCTGTTCATCCCTCCGTTCCTCACACTCTCTACACTCTTTAGCCCTTTACTTTACCTGGCCAGGTGTTATAGGACCCAGAGGAACCAAGGCTTTCTGTAGATTTAAATGACATCTATGTTTTAACTGATGGTCTGGAGGAACAGTTTTTAACTCTGCTAAAATGTAATCAAATCAGCTGTTGTTTCGTAATTTTCAGAATAGTGGTTGCCAAGGTAGGGGTCGCAGAGTTACTGAAGGGGTAATTTGCAAAAATATGTGGTTTTATTCCCTTTGTTGACTGTAAATATCAGTGTTTTAAGTATTCTCCACAGATTAGCGCTACTGTAGAGTAAAAAAGTGCGCTTTTAGTTTTTCATATTTATTTTTTTTAAATGACAGAATTCAACAGTTATGGTTAAAACAGTTATGTTTTACCAGTACAGTTCTCACTGTATCCCGCAGCTGGGGAGCTACATGATTTGTTCTAACTGATGCTAACACCAAATTCCTTAGAGTAAAAAGAAAAAACAAGGAGGCCTCTATTCATCTATTACCTGTACGCTGTATTGCAGATCTCCTTGTACTCCTTGAGCTTATCACACACCATTTCGAGGAACTGGTTGGAATAAGCACTCAGGTCCTGCATCAGGTTCATGAGATCCTGGATGGACTTCTCCACCACCACCGTGCTCTGGAGGAAGACAAGCGAGCGGCGCCATCAGCGTTTGTCAACAGTAACAGTAAAGAACACGGAACAGACAGCCAAAAAATGAACCATTAATAAGAGTGTCATGTTGTATCAAGTCTGTTGAAAGTGAACGGCTCTAACTTATCCGTCCTGTCACCTACAACAGCAGTGATGACCGCTGACTGGACAGCTTGTCGAAGTCCTAACAACGTATCGGTGAAATGGATGACTCTCTGTGTGGAAATGAACTGGCGTGAGTGCACACAGACTGTAGGTGTGTGTGTTTCATTGTCGTTGATTTTTTTTTTTTTTTTTAAACTTTGGTGTGTTTCTCAGTCTGGGACTGAAAGTAAGTACTGGTGCACATTTGTCACAGTGCACCCATCACCAGGAGCTGCAGCAGGACTGTGACAGCAGCCATTACAGATTAGCCACTCCAGCGTGACTAATAGCTGGCCTGGGAACAGCAGAGCAGCTTGGGATCCCCAGACAGACTCACTCAGACACAGGAAGACAGCAAACTTTTCAAAACACACACCTTTCAGCAAATCAAGAGCTGTAAGTGAGATGGCTGCTCTTCACCTACTCTGGTTCTGGCAATTGAATATTTGTTTTAAATTTTGAATTAAATTAAATTAAATTAATTGGATTGTTGTGCCACAGGGTTGTGTGTAGAACATTATTATTTCGGTCAAAATTACAGAGATCTCCCACTTTATTGATCACGCATGTCAAAACGCTTGGTACTGCATATTACTAATCGCTCAATTAAGCAGCAGCAACTCAATATGTTTGAGTGGGCAGAAATGGTCGAAGTGAAGGAGAGGTCTGGAAGAACTTTCTGGTCCGCAGTTTCTAAAGATTGGTGCTAAAATGGAAAAACAAGTTCTCAGGGCAGGGAACATTTTTTGATTGGAGGAGAAAGGCCAGTCTGGTACAATCTAACACGAAGGCAACGGTAACACAACAAAATGGGCTGGAAAATTGCCTTGTCTGATGAGACTACATTTCTGCTGAGTCTTTGTATGTGTTGGCCCAAATGTGGTGTAAACAACAATAAAAAAAAGTTCAAGTTGAAAACACAAAGAATTCCATCCCTTTATCAGGTGTACATATCTGCTAATGGCTACTTCTAGAATCATGTCCAATTTTATAAAACCTCAGATCTGCTTAGACCGGCTTTTTTAAATGAGTTCACCAACACCAGCTGATGAGTCTGCAGAACCTCTGGAAAGCCTTAATGTCAAGATAGACCATCTTGTTGAACCCAAACTGAAGAATCCAATCAGATAAAACAGGTTTAAGGAGTCTACGCAGGCAGAAAAAAATCAAAAATCAAAGTAATTTTTATCTAACGTTTTCTCTACATTACGCAGGCAGAAAACAAAAAATCAAAAATCAATGTAATTTTTATCTAACGTTTTCTCTACATGTGCAATTCTATCCTTTCAGAAATTAAAACTTTACAGAGTTCAAAATCTTTCAAGCACTTCAATTAAAAATATATAGAGATTCTTATGTTATTTATCCATCTTATTTTATTACTACAGAATAGTCAATCAGAGAGAACAGCAACATAGAGCTCAAATTCTGAAGCATTTTTTCAACATTTCTGGAAAAACGTTTCCTTTAAAGTATTGTTTCCCAAAGACTGGGTTGCGACTCTCAGTTGGGTTGCCAGAGATATTTTTTTGGGTCGTCTCATATCATGTTTCCCAGGAGTTTACGAATAATGTCTATAGACTTGGGTCGCGAAGGTTTGTGACTTTTAAAATATGCGTCCCCAGGAAAAAAGTTTGGGAAATACTGCTTTAAAGTACTTCAATGCAAGTACTACATGTAGAAATGTGAGGTCTGGTAGTTGTTAAAAACAAACACATCGAACTGTAATGAAATGTAGGTCGACCAATTAAAATACAGATGGCCGACGATCTTCTCCAGAGAGTCGATAATCTTATTTATTCTGCATGTAGAGAGGATTAAAATCCAGAGTAGGGTGTGGGATTAATAACATGCCTGAATGACACCGAATTAGACTTCACACATTTACAACTCTGCGTGGTATTGGCCGCAGTGTCGCCGCTATAATTCTGTCATTAATAATTTATTTTTGATATAGTTTCATTATATTCAAGGTCCCTCGCTAACTGCCAACAGGACTGCGGAGACCATAGGGGGCAGTAGTGATAGTAATTGATCTTTAAAAAATATGGAAGGAACCCTGATGTGAGAGAATGATATAAATATTAATAGCTCTTTCCTGGCACCCAGTCACCCCTCCCTCTTGCTCGCTCGCATGTGGACGGAGAGATGTGCACGAAAACAGCGGCCGCTCTACTAACTACGGGCGGGGGGGGGGGGGGGGGGGGGGGGGGGGGGGGGCCCCGCGCCCCCACACGAGACG
>NC_024314.1:20913190-20984114 GCF_000523025.1 Cynoglossus semilaevis | reverse complement strand
AACCAAGGCCACGTCTGTGCCAAGGGGACACCCTTTATTGTCCATGCCTGACTCCCTGTCAGTCACAGGGGTAAAAAAACAAAACACAGACCCAGTAGGAAGGATGTCAGTTTGTGAAGTTCAGGCGGCAGCGACCATCACTCCAACGACTCTTCCTAAATCAATAGTTTCACAGCTGCAGTGGTGCTAAAGATTAAATGATTAAAACGCATTTCTCCAAAAATGTGTTTTTGCTGTATAAGAAGTTCTAGTCGTTGGATCGGGGAAACTTCAGCAGTCAGGGAACATGACTGACTTTCCCAGACGCACATTTGATATGAATGGGCTACTCCGGAGCGTAGAATCACATTTATGAGCCATTTGGCTTCGCAGAAATTAGATTATTTAGATAAATCAAAGCAGGTTTTGATCTACTGCGTTCACCGCATCAACGCTTTTCGAGGGGGTTGAATTGAAGTGCTGCACCAGCAAAAGTCCATCACGACATGATCATGGAAAACAATTACATCATTTAGAAAATAATATCAGGCAGGAAAGGCAAATGTGAAGTGCACAAACGGCCATGTTGGAGTTGATTAACGTAACAAAATGGATTCCTTCGGTTGATGATGATTAAGATCATGATGTTAGGGGAGATATTCACTCTAGTGAGTAGTTCCCGTATTTGTTTGGAAAGATTACTTTCCTGTATGGGCGAGGATGAAATGAAGTCATGTAGGAATCCTGTGTGAGTCTGGCTTAATGTACAGCACGAAGAGCCGTGTTTCCCAACTTTTTTTTGGCTCCCATTTCAACATCATACATTTCTGGCGACCCCAGAGACACATTTTTATCTACAATTAGGGTCGCAAGAGATTTCTTTTTTTGGGTCGTCTCAGATCATGTTTCTCCGGAGGTTACGAATAATGTCTATTGACTTGGATTACCAAGGTTTGTGACTTTTAAAATATGGGTCCCCTGAAAAAAAGTTTGGGAAACACTGATATAGAGGGTGCTATTAAGGCGGTTTCAATATCTGGATCATTGAATTTACAGTGCTGCCAATACACAATAACATAGTTTTACACACATAAAACCGTAAAACTCTGGTTCTCTGGTGAAATGACTGCTGGATATTCCAACAGTAGAGTTTTAGAATTGTCAAACAACAACCACTTATCAAATATCGATGTCTAGTCCAAATCATCCTGGACCCCCGCTGACCCTAGCCCCCAATCGTGGTCTTCCGACTCAGAGGACATGGAGCTCAGTAGCTGGCCAAGTCACTCAATCGAGACGGGTAAACAATAGATGCTGATCCATTACTCCTTCTCTAACAAATGCTCCTGTGCTCAGCTCCCTTGTCTAATACTGCTCATTTAACACAGCCATTTGTCTTAGGCAGCAGAAATCATTAAAAAGTAATCAAGGCTGGAGTCTGAGAAAGGGAGGGGGGGGGGGCTGAGAGTGAGCGAGAGCGGCCGTACCATGCTACTCTGTCTGACTTGACTGTTACATAGGCAGACGACATGCATCTCGGAGGCTTCTCCATCTGCATTATCTCGACTCTCTGCCTCTATCTTTCTAACGACTCCAGCCTAAAGGTCAACATTCTGTGCTGCAACGTGGGAAAAACCCCCCATATTTACCAAGTCATTATTGTAAACGGCATCGTTTCACCCTTAAAACTTAGCTCGGCTGCACTTTGCTGTTGCAATTTCATGTTACCATTACAGACAAAAACATGAAGGAAAATTGAAAGCGTCTGACGGGGAAAACTGTTGTTAAGAGGGAAATGAAGGCCACAGTCGGAGCAGTTTAATGACGACAATGAGGCAGACCTTGCACTCAGACTGGCGCCTCAGCAGAAACAAAAGCTGTTAATGCACGGTCATCACTGCAGAAACTGCCCTAAGCCAGTGTTGAAAACAGTGGCTTTCTTTGGCCAAAGTGAGTAAAACACAACGACTGGGGACGAGTTTAATACAGTGAGAGTGCAGAAAGGTGTTGGCTGAATATTTGTGTTGTGATACTCTGCTGGTAAATAGCAAAGAGTCACGCTGCGGTAAACACCCTGTAAGATAGCAAGGCCCCTCTGATTTACCCAGACTCACCTGGACTGGCTCATTACATGGCTGTGTCCTGCCAAGGTCTTGTGTTGTGTTTGTTTAAGAAGTTTAAAAAAACATTCATCAGATAAATCAATCCCTTAACCTTCAGTGCACTGGCACTGATTTTAAGGTTACATTACCACAGTGCACCGGAGTGTAACTGAATCAGTTCTTTGTAAAACATTTCAATGGTGACCATGGAGCTGATGATACAGAGGGTTTGTCTGAAGCAGAATTATTAACTAGATGGAAAACATTTCAGTGAGAACAGGCCAATGTTTTGACATCCTGATAGTTAAACTAATACTATAACTAAGAACACGGGCAGTGGTGGCTTAGTAAGGAAGCGGACTTGGATCTGGAAGGTTTCAGGTTCGAGTCCACCAGCTGCCAAGTTACCACTGAGGTGCTCTGAGCATGGCACCGTCCCCACACACTGCTCCCCACTGTTAACTTTGGTGATGGGTTAAAAGCAGAGGTTACAATGACAATAAAGATTGTAATTTTATTTTTAATTTTTTTAATTTTTTTTAAGCTTTTGGCACTTGTGTATCAATGGAAAAGCCTAAATACTAAAATGTAAATGTCTGCTGATGTTGTATTTTCTACCATGTGAAAAACGGGAGAGGGGCACAAAGGTCGTCAGGTCCGACTCTGAAACGGATCACGGGTTTTCCCATTAAAACTGCTTGATGCCCGTCAAGGTTGTCTGGGGGTCAGGGTGTTTAACCCTGCGCTCTCTGCCATTTCACTCACCATCTGACCCCAGACCACTGACTTGTGTTGCGTCTCGGGCGTGCCATTCACACAGGCGATCAAGGGTTACCAAAATAATACACACTCCGCAGTTTCAAACACAGCTGCTCTCGCCCACACATCGACAAGAACACATGCAGCGATAACCCCTGTCGCCCCCCCCTTTTCATCTGGCACATTCACACACCCTCCTGGGTAAAGGGGGCGCTGGTCATGATGGGGACATGGTCTTGACAGATCATTCATCAAAGTCAGTGTTGAGCTCTGCTTTAGACGACTCTCCTGACACACGCCGGATGGTCCTCGCACTTGTGCCAACTCAACCAGAACACATGTGTGCACGTGTGAGTGTGTTTTTGTGTTGAAGTTTGTTCAAGCTCTGACAGCAAGGCCGTATTCTTTTGTCTACTCAAATGTGCATAATCATTAGAAATGAAGCCAGACACCAAAGCAGCCTCTGGCACTTATGGTAATTAGCTCGGCCGACAACGAGTGCCCTCCCAAAAGCCGCATGCTAATTTTGTTGGTTTAGAAGTCAACTTCTCAAATGAATAAAAATACACAAATATTTCAAACAGCTGAGAAAATATAATTCTTTCCAAAGTATTACTCGGCTAACAGTTGTATGAAAAGTTAAGAGAAATTGACTGGTTACAAAATATTGAGGGAAAAAAGGTGTAAAAAATGTGGGATTTTAAAGCTCTAGATCAGCCATGGTCAACCCGTGGCTCGGGAACCACATGCGGCGCTTTGATCAGGTTCATGCGGCACTTGTGTTTGTGTCAAACTTTGTTTTTTTTTTTTATGTTTGTGACTCTCATGCGCATGGGCACTGACACAAATAACTTTGAGGGAACAACCATTGGGTTGCGTAGGCCTACCAAATTCACTCTCGAAACATTTTGAATTTTTTTCTGTTGAATGAACCGGACATTTCCGAAGGGGACTTATGTGGCTCTTCACAGTAACACTGTAAAAATTGGCTCTTAGACTCTGCCTGGTTGGCCAACCCTGCTCTAGATGAAAATGGATAAAATGTGTGTCTAAGGATTCTTATAAATCAACCGAAAAACTGACAAGAAGATACAGTACCTCTGGGACCACTTACACCAAGGGCTTTCTGGGGGCGGGAATATGATCCACAATTGAAGCAATGTCCCATGTCCAGATGAGACTGGACTCAAACCCTTTGTCCTTAGAGTTGTTACTTTGTGTGAAGAGGAAAGGGAGAAGAAAAGCATCTAAAGAACACCATCCCCAACAATGAAATAAAGACAGAACTATGAGGAAAGAATATGAAAAGTTTAAAACAAAAACCTCAAGTAAGAAGCAGCAAAACTGGAACTTGAACGTCTTCCAACAAAAATGGTTGTGGGTTAAATAAATTCGAGGCAACATGTCAAAAGTCTTTGGTGATCGAGTAGCTAGGATTCCGTCATGGCCTGAGCTTCTTCCTTTACAGAATTTTTGAATATTTTTATTATTAGAGTCTTAAACCTTGAGTCTGAAATTCTCAGGAGAGCGTGACCCAAACTGAAGACCAGAGCTCATCACACTGATGGACCGTCAAAGATCGACCAAAGAAGAACGCTCTATATCACCTCAGGAGAGTTTCTACAACTTTTTTTAAAAGTACTGACTATAAATCAAACTGGTATGTTAGGAAACTGTTCGGTGTATGAAATCACTTGGGGGAAATAGTTCAAAAACAATTACATTTTCTCCGGGGGGTGAATAATATCTTCGTGTGAAGTAAAAGCAACTCAGCTTTTCCTGACTGAGCTGAATTGTACTATTCAAGTGCTGTCAAATCACCCAATGATCCATTTCCTGCTTAAGAAAGTGCAGTAATGAAAAGCAGACAAAATGCACACATCGATTTAATGTTCAGCATTACAACAGAAACAAGAAAATAGCCTCGAGGCTTATTTTTCAACCCCGCCGTCATTACTTCTGCTGCAAACCAGTGTTTGTGAACGCTCTTATTGAGAAATGAGGAGCAATATCACACTTGGCTGATTACACGGGAGCTCCCACACGATACATTAACCATTCACATCCCCAAACAAATGCAGATATATGGAGTGAATCTATGGCTTTTGGATAAATCACCTCAGGGTTCAGCTTTAATCCATCAACAAGGGCCAAAATGTTAATTTATTAATCATAGCGCCATCCACTTTATGTTTCTGAAGTTGAAATCACAGCACAGCTTCGTACTGAACGAAACTGGCAAATTATCACTTTTCTTATATCAATTAGGATGAATTATTAATCACAAGAAACTGGGAAGTGTTTTCATTGGTGGTTAGAGGGTCCAAGGGAGTTCGGATGAGGACGTAAAAGTCAGAAACAAAAGAGTTTAATGCATTCTAGCAGGGAGGATGTTCCTCCCTCTGTGGCCCATTAGGCCCATCTGGAGCCAGTGCATTGTATGGACACTTGCAGACAAACAACAACAAAACAATGTGCGTACTCCCGGCTACACACAGACTGCCATTTATAAATTTGGAGTACCACAACCTGCCTCTAACATTTATTTTTTATAACTTTTTATCAGCGGCCCACAGCCAGAACCTTCCTTTCTAGAAAAGCCGACAGGCAAGTTTAGAGCAAAGTCGATGTTTTTTTTTTTTTTTACCTCACTGTCTCTCATTCCAAAGGCGAAGATTAGGTCTCGTTATATTGTCAGTGTTTGCACCACTCGGTGTAAACCTGCACGACCACAGGCTGCGCTCATTTAAATGCTATTTTTGTCGACTACTTACACACAAAGCTGGGGACGACGCCCTTTTTGTAGTTAATAACATACAAAGCTATTAAAGTGATGCAGGCACTGAAGGGTTTTAAACACCAGGAGCACTTCGCTTGTTACTTTGAGGGGATTTTGGTCCTTCTCTGACTCTGTGGTCCAACCCCCCCCACTGCATACAAACACTACATGTGTCACCTTTGTGAGGAAGGCCCGCGGAGGCAGGTTGGGGAGCTGAGGGCAGCTGGCCACAAGCCTCAGGAGTACATGTGTTCAGCGTGAGATAACCAGGATGAAGGTGGGTGGTGGGGATTGGTACACCTCAAGATAGGAAGAGAGAGGCGGCAGAGAAGTACGACTTTTTGAGGGGAGCGAGGCTAAAAAGAGGAGACAGGAATTATGGAATTTCCTCGGATTAGAGTTAAGTTGATAGAGAGCGTTTGTTCAAAGTGGCTGCTGAGAGTCCAAGCATTGTTGTTAAAATCCAATTATACAGCATAGAGTTTATGTCGGGGCTCTATTTAATCATCGATTTAGTTGAGCTAGACTTTCAGAATCTGGAGCAAAACATGAAAATTCAATGATAACTTTAAGTTGCATTGAAAAAAAACATGGTGTTGTCTTATAAACTGCTAACATTTCCAGACACATACAGGTGATGCATCGTGGAATCGCATGTTGCTAGGCTACATACAGTGTTGCATTCATATATGTATAAGTCTTGGATTTCTCACTAAGTGTTTCCTGACCACAGAATGGGCCACTGTGAGGTTGTGTCTGGGCAGCATGTGGTCCACAGGCCAGGATTTGAATAAGCGTTTGTATCAAGATGATTGCTTTCTTCCAGATTTACTTTGCATCAAAATACATTCAAAGTTGAGTACTTAAAATCACTGGTAGGCATTTAATGAGAAAACATTGAAACAATTTGAGGCTTTCATTTCATTTTAATCTATTTTGGGGGAGTATTTGCTCCTGGAAAGACACAAAAGACATTCATTAAAAAAAAAAAAAAGTTCTCTTTTGCTTCACAAAGTCCTCCTTCAGGAGACAGTATAATTTTTGAGCCAAGAAGAGAACACGAAATACAATGACCTCCAGATACAACACGATGTCTTTCTCATTACAATGTTCCCTATCCTGGTAATAAAAAAAGGAATTACCTTGGAACGTCTCCTTTCAAGTGCAGCTAAAACAACATAAACTGAGAAAGGTATTTTTTAAGGTTCTTTATCTGTAGTAATTCTTTGTACAGTTGTAAAATTAACAACAAATCGCATAGAAGCAATTGAGTGCGTAGTAATTAGCTCCAGTAAACAGTTGAACTACACGGTTCAGTATTTCTTCTTAATTTAAAAAGGTTTTCTATTTCAAGTTACTTGGGGGCATCCGAAACAATTAGAACAAAATATCTTAATGAGCGGTAGGCCTCATTAAAAATTAGCAATTCATTTCAATTAATCGCACAGCGTAGGTGCTCGCGGCAACAGTGTGTTGCATTGGAGGTGACTTTCCTTCGATTTGAAGTAATGTGTCGATAACCACACAACCACGCTCTTATCCAAACAGCAAAACAGCCGAGCCAATCAGGCACGAGTTCGATCACAGTTTACCAAACTTTCTTGTGCACTTCTTTATAGCTGTCGAATTAATTTAGTGTGCAATACTGCCACCTATAGGCTGAAGTGTGTGCACTTTTTTCAACAGTCTACGGGCCTGTAATTATTGAGAAAAGTGTGATTTAATACATTACTTCATTGTTTTTTAACAGAGTTTTGTACTGAATTTATGTGATTTAATAATGCATTGAATTTCAAGCTCCAGTCTTACCATAGATCAGTGGTTCATAAACTTTTTATACTCTGATGACCAACATTAGAATACAGCAGCAGAGGCCTTCACTGTTAGCTTCCACCACAGGAGAGATGTTTATAAAGATGTTTATGTTTAAATGTTGTATTAATTGTACATGGTATGTTTCAGATGTATTCAATTGAAAATGTAAATGTAAAGATATAAATTCTCCCCACGTACCACTAGAGAGAGCTCACGTACCACCGATGGTACGTGTACCACAGTTTGAGAACCACTGCCATAGACTTTTTAAACAATTACATATCCTTATTTTCTTTTTCATTTCTCAGTACTTTCTACCAAACACCTGACAATGGCTGTGGATGAAGCTGTTTTGTGCAGAAGTTTTTGTTTGACTTCTAATTTGAGGGCGGGTTGCAATGGAGTTTTGTCAGAACTTTTTCTTTCACACAAAGAAGTGATTCAAGTGTTTAGATTTATTTTGGGGTTTGTTGTTGGTGCGTGTCTCATTGAGTCTGTCTCTATGCAAACACTACCCTGCTGCCCTCTTCCCTGTGTTGACAAACGGCGCACACACGCGCAGACCACCACTGATATCCAGCGTGTATCCATGTCTGCGACAAGGTGGGGCATCTATGGGAGGAGGAGGGCAATCAACAGGAAGCAATCAGCCCCCACAAATAAACAGAGCCGACACATCAACACATCATCACAAATAAAAAGGTCAGTGTCATTACACACACGCTGGAGGTGGAAGTGCGGGCGTGCGCGTTCGTACTACACTTGGCGGTTTCCGTCCTCCTTGCTCACGGAGCTACATGTGAATATGAAATTTAAAAGGTCAACATCATTAGCAGGCTATTGGCAGCTGAAAATATCTGCAGCGCAGCGAGCAGCTCTGGATGTGGACACAGCCAGTTAGAGAATTCAAGTTTCCACAACAAACTGTGTGGATACGTAGAAAGAAAGTTGCAAACATGAGGATGAAAATGCAAAGAACTCAATGACGAAGACGGACATGTTCTGTCTAATCCAACTTTGGTAAAGTATGAGACTAATCCTCTCAAGGTCTCCTTGTTGTCACAGCAGTCAGTGTTGCTGCCTCACAGCAAAAACATCAGTTCATGTTTAACCTTGGACAGATGAACTTCTCTATGTGAAACTAACATGATGTGTGGGAGTCTGCAGTTTCGGAGCAATCCTGAATGTAATCACCCTGACATTCTTTTATTTCTTTTATTATGATAAGTAGGGACACACTGTCCCACTGTCTCTCTCCTCAGGTCCAGCCATCATCGGGTTTAGGTCTTTAAGCTGCTCATTAATGAAGATATTTTATTGTTGACCGAGTGATATCTCAGCAATTAATTAACAATTAATGCGAGACGACAATCTCAACAATTAATTAACAATTAATGCGAGACGACCCAGAGAAAAAAACCTCTTGTGACCCACCTGAGGGTCGCGACCCACTCTTTGGGAAAGCATAATGTAAAATGCTGAGTTGACTTCTTTTGTTTGTGCTCATATGGACGTGAACATATTTCAAAGTACAATAAACAATGAAGCTGAACTTGGCTGAGGACTGTATGAACGTAAGCAGTTTGAAAAAAAAAAAGTAGAAACGACGACCGTTTGGGAGCACAAAGAGAGGACAAGGTGGTCACATTTTTATGTTGTTTATGTCCATTTGTCTCCCCGCGTTGGCGTGAGGCTGGGAGTTTGCTTGTATGTTAGTGGGTCACACAGTGACTGTGTGTTAAGGGGACAAGAGTTCTAGCAAGATTAATGGAGTCAATCTCCACAGCTATCCAGCAGAGTGACCATCGCCTCCCTATCACCCTCTCTCTCCCCCTCCTGTGCTGTTCCCCATCCCTCCTCCCCCAGCGCTGCGCTGTTCCCCTGCGCTGTTCCCCATCCCTCCTCCCCCAGCGCCACTTTCCCCTCGGTCTCACTCTAATTAAATGAATCAATCAGTGGCGACACCAAAGCCGGACGGATCAGCAGCAACTTGGGCTCAGGGTATGCATGTTGGGGGCACTGAGTACGGCTTTTGCAAGAGGGAAGGAAAACGATCGCAACAAGAGGTGGAATGAGAGGGAAACCAATAAACAACACGTTAAAAAAAAATAAAAACACAGAACAAAAGCTAGTTATTAAACAAGCAGAACCTGCGAGGAACAACAAGAGCTTTGTTAACCAACACAGCTCTTCCGGTGACTTATCAGCTCAGAACATGCTCTCACACACAATCATGAGAAGACTGTAACCTTCCCACTGAACTATATATCGTCTCAGTCAAACCATTATCTCACCTATTCCTATTGCACCAAATAGAGGCAGTGTCAGTCTTATAAACATGCCATTATAATGCAGTATATAAACACGACATATATATGTGCAGTACTTGACACTTCTGGTGCACGGTGATAGTCAAATCACCGTCTGTATCAACACTACTTATTAACCTAAGCAAGGATTTTATGCAAACGGCTGTCTGTGGAAGCGGCCCGTCGGCACATTCACCTTGACTCATTCACACCTTTCCCACAAAGTCATTTTTTTTCTATTTTTGCCAGAGCGATATCACTGACCCGGGGTCAAATTATTCATATGACAGTTGTTTTTAATAACATGGGTACACTCCCAAAAGTTAATGCTATGGAAACCACGGTCTGAGACTCTGACGTCATCCTGTATCATATATTGTAGCTGAATATAATAAGAAATTGTCTTCATAAAGATTGAAATTGTATGCAAATACTAATGTTTTACTGTGATTGAAGCCGGTGCAGTTCCGCTGTTTTATTTTCTTTTTTATGATAAAGTAGACTATATTGAAAGTAAAATATTAAGGTCAAATATATATCAACTTTTTATTTTTTTATTTAAGAAGCACAGGTTTTAAAATAACTAGAAAGTAGGGATGTTTGATATTAAATTTTGCTGATATGCCGCTAGTGTCCAAACACCTAATTACCGATTCCGATATCAACCGATAGTGATATATGTAGCCGTTTGGGTTAAAGGCGGAGGACACATTTCATTGTGGTGTGCTGTGAATAATACCAAAGATAGTTTCACATTCACTTCAAAACTATTTTAGGTTACACATCAATTGGCAAAACCCAGGTTTCCTTTAAAAAAACCCATAACGATTCTTACCGATATTACATAATTAAGCTAATATCAGCTGAAAATACTAAGAGATAGTCCACATAAAGACCTTGCTAAAATTTGGCAAAAGAATGTTACAATATTATAAATATCTGAGAAGCAATAGTGGGCCACAATAAACCTGTCAAAGTACCACATCTGGCCCGATGGCCAGACTTTGGACACACTATAAAGAAACAAAGGACATAAACGTGCGCTGACATATGCAAGGGTGCCGTAAAATTTCACGTAGTGGACCACAATAAACCTGTCAAAGTACCACATCTGGCCCGATGGCCAGACTTTGGACACACTATAAAGAAACAAAGGACATAAACGTGCGCTGACATATGCAAGGGTGCCGTAAAATTTCACGTATGGCTCTGAACTCCTCGGTGTCATCCCGAAACAGACAAAACAGCACACGCTAAACGCTAATGTCCTCCTCCTTCAGTTCAAACCGCAGCAGACATTAATGTGCGCTTCAACGGCTGCAGAGAGCAGATGCGTCTATAAAATGTGCTCCCCTATGGTTACCCTTGTATGCTGCTGCAGCCAAGGTGTGTGAGAGAGAGTGTGTTTAATGTGGTGTAGCAATACTGAGCTCTCTCTCTCTCTCTCTCCTGTCAGCCATGACGGTCCTGATGCCAGTGGTGTGTGTCTGTCTCTGATAACACCTGGCACACCAAGTACCACAGCACTTAAACGGAGCACATACAGTACTGTACGTGTGTGTGTGTGTGTGTGTGTGCACTGTGGCTGCACAGACACGTTGATGCATCTGCTCAATTATTGGAAAGTTTAGTGACCATTACATCATTCTGTCTAATCATAATTTCTCATTTCTCACTGCAGTCACATGGTTGGGCAGATTTATTTTCTGGCGTCTGACATGAAACTACTTTGTTTAAAAGCAGTCCAGAAACTTTGTTACTTTCTTAATTGGATATTTTACACTTAATATTTCATTTTGTAATACTTTTTGTATTATATTTTATTAATATACAAAGTCGATTTTCTTGCATGTTTGAATACAACTGGTAATAAATATAAATTGGGATTCTGATTTAAATTCCATAAAAAAACTACAGATTTTTTTTTTTCATTTTTTCCATTGAATGTTTAAATAAACAAACTTTTATGAAAATCAAAATGGTACTTTTTGGATAAACACATTTATTAGACTGACCACAATCACAGGAGAGGGACTGCATCACAGAGAAGAGATGGAAAGTTATCAAACTCCGGTCCAAAAAACCCAATCATGTGGGTAGAGAAACAGACGTACGGCATGAAAGCTCGCACACAAATGCCATTTGGACTCTCAAATGTCAACTGCAGGAGATGGAGAAGAAGAGCGAAGAGCTTTTTTATTTAGCCCAATTAAAAAAGGCAAAAAGCCCAAACAAAAGAAGTGTTTTATTGCACTCCCCGCGATCAGCAGAAAGGCTCATTAGCCACAGCAGCATAATTAGCAAGATGCTGCAGTCCTCGTTACGGAGGGGCCCGAGCTGTAAACAAACAGTGCCCACGGACTCTCTGCCGCTCTGTGTAATGAACTGCCACCTCTGTTCCCTCCCTGTGAGAATAGCAGGCACACAGACTGGTAAGGCTCTGACAGAAACAAACACACCACAAAATGAAGAGGACACACACACACACACACACCTACACTACACCAGCGGTCTGCTATACAAACACAATACAAACAAAATGCGTCTGTGGGCTTTGACAAACACACACCTACGCATATCACACGGTGACGTGTCAAAAAAAAAAAAGCGTACGTGAAAGATACATTTCTACAATGCTGTAGACGGAGAGCAATCATCAACAGAATCTGACAGCTGAGACACAGAAACATCTTGCCAAATGCCTGGATCTTGACATTGGCACTGCTGTTGTTTTCAAGCTGCCAGGAGCCTGTTTTGAATAAGCCAAAATTAGCAGCCCGTAGCCAGTGACACAGTCAATATAAGTTCATTAGAGACCGAGCACCAAAGTTAAGACAAAGTCTGACTTAAAATGACAGAGACCATGGTGCACAAAAGGTCATAGAAATCACTCCAGAGGTGTTTTATTAGTCACAAATAATCGCGATTAATCGTGATTTAACCATTTGAAAGCTCTCGGAGCCTGGCAGCAAGCCTGTGATACTTTTCCGAAGACACAGTGGAATGACACAGTATCCCATGTGTGTATGTCTTTGTATAATATATAAACATATATCCATTCATCCAGTGGCGCTTTGGCCCAGAGGCAATGTCTCTGTCATTGGGGTGGAACCCCAGGGTTCACCTCCTCGGCAAGTTCGAATCCCGGTTAGGGCGGTTGGTACCTTCCAGTGGACTCACCACCCGCAGGAAGGTTTAGGGGGGGTTGGTACGGTGCAGTGTGATTTGGGTGGAGACTGCTGCCCCCATGACCCGGTAACGGATAAGCGGATGAAAATGGATGGATGGATGGATATCGATTCATCCATCCATTTTCATCTGCTTATCCGTTACCGGGTCGCGGGGGCAACAGTCTCCACGACCGCCACCCAAATCACACTGCATCGAAACTTCCTGTGGTTGGTGAGTCCACTGGGAGGTAACAACTGCACCAAACCGGATTCAATCTTGGCCCAGGACATTGCCTCTGGGCCGAAGTGCCACATGTATCTGACATATATTCAAATATCACCAGTAAAATGTTGTCTTACCTGCAGCAGAGGTCTCTGAACACCTAGCACCTTCATGGTGTCAGCACTTGCGAGCATCTGCAGTGGGCTGCCTTGCTCACTGCCACGATGTCCTTGTTGATCTCTGTCCGCACCTAAAGGTTGAGTCGGTGGCTGTAGTTAATCAGGCCTTTTCTGAGAGAACGACTCAATCTTTTATTACCTCGTATTTCCTTCCCCGCTTTTTCCGTTTGTGTTGTTTTTTTTTTTAACCTTAGGTTTGATTTGACATTTCATTTGACATTATCTTGCCTTGTGGCAATTCAGGCGGGAAACCACTCACTGGTTGGGTAAGAACAGGTATCGAGTAAAAGTAATATCAAGAAGATTAAGTAAAGCAATAGTCACAACCATAAAGTCATTGTGTGTTTTAGTGCTATTAGAAAAAACACGAGACCCCGAGGGGGTAAAAGAAGAACATTCAGGTCAATTGATTTCAGGACTGTAAGCCCTACATCGCAGCAGTAGATTTTTCGCAATATGGCAAAAAAGGTTTCCCACTACTGGGTGACATGTAAAGACGGACTATTTTCATGACAGATTGAAGAAAAACTTGTTTTTTTTTATATGAAATAAAAATCAATCTTGTATTTAGTGATAACAGAGCCCCAGAGCTGAGGTATTTGAAAGAGAAAATGTCATTTCCTCAGAAAAACTCCCAGGTTTCACTAAAGCACAGCTCTGAGCTTCACACATCACTTTGCATCTGTCATTTCACTAACCTGGTTGAGGAAGAGGTCATTGATGTAGTAGGTGAGAAAAGCTCGAAGCTGACACTGCTTGGCCTGGCCCGGCCCCATGTTCATCTCTATCTCCTGGATGAATCTGCACAGAGGAGTCACATGGGGGGAAAAAAAACAGTGAGCACACCAGCAGTAAAGTGAGGTGAATTAACCACTGAAAATTTTGTTGACATTATTAAAACAGTAAAGCACAGGGTGGCGAGCCTGAGATAGATCCAGATGTTTCCTGGACTCGGTCTCTCAGTACACCTAAACGTCTTCATCCAAAGCTCCAGTAAAAGAAACTACAAACCGGTTTTATTCACACACTGACTGCGGTAAAAGTGCTCTTTAAATATATCTGAGACGCCAGATGTCTGATCGGTCAGATTCTGGGTTCGACAGTTATGTATGGGTTGGTGGAGGCCCGACGCACACCTCGTTTGTCAGGGAATGGTTGGTCACTGGCCTCGTCTCACACCCACCACGCAACAGTGAGCGCCTGCTCAAGCGCTCAGTACGAACGAATGCACAAATAAATCAAAAAATGATTCTTTGACCTGCAGGACCTGTCATACATATGATCAACGGTACAGTCGGAGAGAGCAAGATCTGAGTGGGAAAGGTGAAGGTGTAGGAAAAATCTTTTATGTGATTGGAGAAAGATTCAAGAGGACAGTCATTTGTAATAGAGTGGAGAGGTATCTCAGTTAGAACAAACGTATCCGGAGGTTGGATGGAGACAGCTGTTGTGATGACTGAACTCCTGGGAAACATGATGCGAGACGACCCAAAATAAAATCTCTTGCGACCCACCTGAGGGTCACGACCCAGTCTTTGGGAAACAATGATCTAAGAAACACACAGTGGATCAGGTGAATATAAATCATCGAGTAAGTAATGGAGCCAGAACTATTTCTACAATCCTGCACTGATATCTGCTGAAAAGCTATGACAACAGAATTTTAAGTTAGAGAAACTTTCCTGTGCGCCTCTTGAGAACTGTCAAGCATGCAAAACAATGAGGCCCAGATATACAACTTGTCCGTATGAGTAGTAGTAGTTGAAAAAAGTACTACTTCAACACAAACTCCTTACAAAAAATAAGTATGATTTTTGCTGACAGCTTCATTTTCAGAGAAAAAAAAAATCAATCCCAGGACGAATATTGCTGGTTTAAACCTGTGTCGCTGTGTTCTGAGATCCATCTCGCGCCGTCGTTATTGTCATTGTTTCAATACAAGTGGCAGGATGATGGATCTTCAAGTTAGCATGTGAGCACAGATGGATTTTTGTGGGCAGGGGCAATAACATTTGAGTAATGTGGCAGGGACGAGACACTAAAAGTGCTTTTGTCTTTCCAGGCGGCCATCTGGAGCAGAGCGGCACGCAACTTCACCAGCCTATTGAGCCCACGGGTGTTTCAAGGATGTTTTGCCAAGGTAACTGGGCTAAGAGTACGTTTGGGGCTCACAACGCCTCCGAAAGAACTTGTCAGCAAATGTACGTTTTGAAGTGGAAAAAAAAAAAAGTTGGGTGATTTGACATTAAAACCAAATGTTCTGCCGGATGATGGAGAGAATTCTTTTAGACTGTAAAGTCATTAGCTGCTGCAATTGGATACATAACACGGGGCCAGGCGGAGCACAGCTTAAAGATTTCCAAATGGATTCTTAAAGGAAATGTCTCCCAGCTCATCCTCATTAGCGACGCATCCGCGCAACATCTGCCTCACCGATGGAACGGCGTACTGTACAGAGAGTAACAGCTTCTCGTGTGTCGATGAAAGGGGGCAATAACAAATGACACCGTACGAGCGAGTGCACAAACACAAAATATACATAAGCCAACCACATGTCTCGATTCCAAATGGGTCACAAACCTTCCAAAATCACTAGAGCTTCATGCTCCGAAGGCTGTGTGCCGTGCAAGGCCGTGTGCACAAAACAACCTTCGGATCCAAACCCTCCTACTCAAAAAGGTGGAGACAAACTGACCTCTTACCACATCATCACAGCTCAGCTGAGTTTAGCTCTCAAGGCTATATCTGAGCTCGACTTCACAATTCATCAAGAGAGACCACTTCTCCAGTTCTGCCTTCTTCACTTGTGTATTCAGTTTTTACTGTTGCCTTTAGCTTTTGTAATAGGCAGAAATTCAGGCAGAAATAACAAGACCTGTACAGGACTCTGAGAAAGATGTTCCTTCATGAAACTAGAACAACAGCCAGGGCCAAAAAATTAGAAAAATATTAATCTGATTCAGAGCCTTTTTTTTGTCATTTTGAAGTGGTTTCCTGTTTCGGGTGAAAAGACATTAATAAAATAAAACATTATGAAAGACAATCACAAGAGAGCATGATGCATGAAAGACTATTCTAAGTAGGGATGGTTCGATCTGATGCTGCAGATCAACATCTGTCCGATATTGGTCAAAAATCCAGGATTAAACACAGCAAAACAAGTCCAAACGCTCAATTTATCTTTCTGCAACATGCCATAAACAGGGATACTATTGGCACAGCACCAGCAGCCCATGGCATGCTGAAGGAGATACTTGATACTCCAAGTTGCAGTATTGGTATTGGTATCGAGTCATCAAAAAAAAAACGATAAAAAAAATCGTGAAAAAATCTGTGAAATACAAGTTTCAGAAAAGGATCAAAAAAATCGTGAAAAAAATCTGTGAAATACAAGTTTCAGAAATAAACAGCAAAACATTTACTATATTCATCCATTCCATGGCACCGACATATTAAGTGTTATTGTAAAATAACAACACAAATGTCTGAATAGTACAGTATAGTAAAAGATCTTATTGTATCTAGCTCTAAAGTGAAGTCTGTCCATACCAGTCCCTGAGAGATTTTTATCAAGTCTCCCACCGACCCCTTTGTAATGACAGTGCTGTCAGTGCTGGGTTCCAATTAAGCCTGGCTGGATGAATGCCTCTGCGTGAAAGTCAATTCAATCATCGTCTGATGGCCTCCATTTATATGTAACTGCATCCACTTTACCTTATGAGGCTGTTGTAATTAAATACGACGTGACATTAACAGTGTCACTTTGATTGCCAGGTGACAACAACACACACACACACTAGTCAACCATATGGCAGCAGTGTGCGCCAGAGGCGAAGCTAGAATTACTGTAAGACGATGGAGGGGAAAAAGCCACGGAGACACAGCGGCAGCAGCAGCAGCAGCATCAGTGCAGGGGTGAGTCCACACTCACCACCGTGTGCAGAACCTGGTGGCCTCAAATAATCTCCTTATCTGCCCTCTGACACGTGCCATTTCCAAACGGCTTCATACACAAAGACCAGCGGGAAGTAAAGGTTGTTACAGCAAAGCAGTCGGGACCGGATCATAATAAGGGCAACGGCGTCAAGCAGAGGGTTTTTGGGTTTATTTACTAAAAATAACATTTGTTTTTGTTGCTCATGAATGAAGTTTAAATGTCCATTCAACTACGGGAAATAGTTTAAGTTGAATGGTTAAATCTGTTCACGTGTCTTCTACAGTGAAGATCCTTTACAAAAATCTGTGTCTTCTACAGTGAAGATCCTTTACAGACAGCTCAACCTTCTTCTTCTTAGACTTTAGTATAAAGAAAGGAAAAAAACATATTTTGCTGTTGGCAAGCAAGTGAAATGCTGCACGGGTGTGGACGTTTTGCAAAATCTATCCATCCGTCAACACAAGGTTCAACCAGTGCATATGCATGAACGCCTGCTTTGTTTTATTTGTTATATATAATATATATGTATACATATATATGTATACGTACCTATATATGTACAGTGGAATCCATCCATCCATTTTCATCCGCTTCCTATATATGTACAGTGGACATACAGTGGAATCTTGGTTTTCAAATTGAATTTGTTCCTGAAGGTCGTTCGTAAAAAAAAAACTTTAACGTAAAATGTATTAATCCGTTCCTTGACTCCAGATGGTTGCTTTTGTAAGTGTTTTGTGAACAGGTCGCACACGAAACTACTGAAAATAATTTGATCTAACAAAATTCTGTTAAAATTCAAGTATAAATTTATTTAGTTAGAAGTTAGAAGTTAGTTTTTGCCTTTCAGTTACTGAGAGACTATTAATGCCTCTGTGCCTGTGCAGGATCAAAGTGCTGCCGACTGTCACTTTGGCAAAAGTTTCAAATGGATCCACTGTTTATTTCTTTGGAAAACATATTACTGTACAGTCGATCTCTAACCCTTCCCTGATGACTTTAAACCAACAACATGCAGCATCTCACTCACGTGTTTCTGTTGAAATGTGTACATATTTCCTAGTCCTACAGTTGTAGATCACATCTCTGTCTGTACTACAGCAGCACACACTGACACTCAATCACACAGAGTATGCAATCACAGTACTGCACCCACCTTCAGGTGCTCCATGTTATCTCCATTCACACTCTAAACCCAGTTTCTTTGCAGCAACTGCCAATGATTGCATTTGGCAGCTTGTAATTATCTGTCATTAGGAAACAGATGTCAGAGCCCGGGGTCTGCGGCAGGATAATTGTAGATGCTATGCCCTTTGTGTATGTATGTCAAGAAATAACACTCCTGAATGGATTTGAATGAATTTATACCAACAGGGATTTGGCTAATGAGGGAACCTGGTGCCCCCTAATGACACTGTGATTATTCAGAGAACGCATAGGTTGGATTATTTTTAGGATCCCTGGAACAAAAGACAGAGAAAACTAAGATTCACAGCACAATTGTGAATCTGTTTCCCTGTGGACACTAAACAAAAAATACCACTTTTTTTTTTTTCAAAGAAAAGAAGTGGTTGAGATCCTGTCATCCATCTTTATCTGCAGCGCTGTAATGGCACTGAAAAAGAAACGGGATAAAGACAAAGATTTTAGAAAGACAGCAGAATGAGAGTGTGCTAGGATCGATGAGAGACTCAGCATTTTCAAATCTCCCAGAATTCTCCTCAGGCACGAATCTATCAGCTATGGTGCATTCTGATTTCGCCGCGTAGAGAGGGAGGGCTTGATCTGTAAAGACTTGTCACACATCAAGGACAGGACACAGTGAACCAGTTCCAGCCCAGAGAGGAGGGAGAGCGAGAGTGAGAGAGAGTGCTAGTGAGTGTACATACTAATTCAGTGCGCCTTTGTCAGACTAACACTTATGGATTAACATAAAAAGGCACAGCCACATGTCAGTACATCACCAAACCACATCCAGTGACATTTGACGCAGGACTCGCTCACTCCCAGCACTGCCCGGGCACTTCAGGAAGATTTCAAAGTAGAAAACAATGATTTCAATGGACGTGAAGACTTGACGTCTTCCACGGCGGCACCAACATTAGTTTTCATTTCAGCCGACCTGACAATAAACGCTGGAACGGCAGCTTTTAATTGTTATCCAACTGCTCATTCAATATTGATTCTCTGGGAATATTACACCCTCCAATACAGCCTTCTTTCATATTTCTACTGCGGTGTAAAATTAATGAATTCACAGCCGAGAATATAAAGACCTGCTCAAGGGATTTCAGGGCACGCGCACAGTTGCAGCGTTGTGTTAAAATTTGAGAAAATTGAAAAGATGAATGGGGAAGGAACGCAGGCTGAATGGCCACCGGCGTGATCCGCAGCACCTTTTTATCCACATGATGTATTACTTTAGAATGTACACTGTACATATTAACCACACCAAGACCTCAGCACTACCCACAACTACCACTGGATGGCACTGTGTCAACTTCCTCGACAAGCCTTGGAGTTATGGACAGTTCTGTTTTTTAATTTAAAACGGTTTTGTGGAAGAATTAAGACTCCAGTTGGTTTGACACACACACACACAGACCTGTGTGTGTTTCCAGTTGGTTTGACACACACAAACACACAGACCTGTCTGTGTGTTTGTGTGTGTGTGTGTGTGTGTGTGAGCGAGGAAGACAATATGTGTTTTTCTGTGACAGTAGACACAAGTGTGTGTGTTTTTATAATCAGTGCCTGGTGAAATGCATATTGTCTTCCCACGTACCGCCCACACCTCTGCCAGAATCCACGCTGATTTTACCCTGATCTTGGCCCTGCCTCTACATCACACTATAGCTCCTGTGTGTGTGTGTGTGTGTGTGTCAACACGATGAGGTAGCATGTATTTGTAAAAGGGAGAACAAAAGATACGAGTGCCATGGGAAGTTGCGAACTAATGGATTATGTAAATGTGGGATGTGTGTGTCTACGTGGAAACCAGGAGCAGCTATGAATGTATTCATGACCAAAGACAACCTTTGAGAAAGCTTGATGTAAAAAAAGATGACAGATGGCAATAACTGTGAGTAAATAAAATTATTTTTATACAACGTATAAAAACTCAGCTAAGGAACATTTAGATTATTATAAAAATAATCTCTTTTGAACAGCTGATTATTTGACATGATCATACACTTCGTCGTAGTAATGTCACAACGTGATTTCAAGTTTAAAATAATTAATTCTATTTCCCTAATTTCTGGCATAACAGTGACACTGAGGCACACACTCCAGCCCTGTAGATGGCAGTAATACACCCAAAGTTCAAATGCACACCAAAATAGATATAAAAGGAATGGATGAGTGATATCAACATGAAAGAAGGTTGAGTGAACACCGATGGAGGACGAGACAAATGCTGGATATAATATGGTTCCATAGCGTAGCAGTTAGCACGCCTGCCTCGGAAGTAGAGAGCAGAGAGTCCTGGGTTCTATTCCCAAAAGGAATTGTTTGCTTGATGATGTTAATCATCTTACCTCTGTAAGTCACTTTGGATAAAAAGCGTCTGCTATATGCATAAATGTAAATGTAAATAATAGCTATAATTGTACAGTGAGTTTACAGTAATATGTGAACATGGAATGAAGCCATTGATGCCTTCACTGTCATAGGAACAAAAAAGTCAGATTGCAGCAACCCCCCCACACAGATAAATCCATTGCAGTCGGTGTTGGTGCAAATGCGCCTTTAACTCAGTGCACCTGTTGTGACCATTTGTTTAAAAGCTTAGTGAATAATTCCGTCTTTTTTTTTTGACAGTTAATTACTGACTAATGCATCGACGGGTTAGCACTTCAATGTTAAGATGTTGTTCGCCCGAGTTCAAAAGCTGGAGACAAACACAAACAGTTTCAGAGAGTGAAGTGAAATCAGTCTCGTCATTAAAAACATTAGCAGATGTCTGATGTGACTGAAGTTGGAGTGTTCTGAAAAGTCGTATTTGTTTAGATGGACATTATTTTTAATACTGCAGTTTCGCAGCACCTTTCTGTCTAGACTGAACGCTCGCCAGCTCCAGGGTATTTATGTTTATGACCTTTGGCTAGAAGAATGGTACACAACTTCTCATTAACTTGCTCATAAAACCAGACGGGCAGCATTTCCCATCAATACCAGAATAAGGGAAACTTAAACACTTGGAAACGGCATGGGGAGTAAAAGGAGCTGCAAAGGAACGCAGCCTTGACAATAAACGTGTTTACTGTGCAAAATACTCAAAGACATGGGGGTCAAATTGTGCTCCCACTTAATGACAGCCAACAGTTAAGTGAGGATCAGAGTTTGCCATACGGTAACCACTGCTGTGTATAGTGCATATACAGAGCAGGAAGAAAAGATGTAAAGAGATGCAGGACAGAAATGTGAGAACGTGTGTGTAGTGTTAGAAGATTATCTGTTGTTATCAAAATGGTGATACTGCTGTAGAGTTTTCATTACAGGCAACAGATGTTTGGTTTCTCTCTCTCTCTCTCTATTTTTCTCTGTCTCTCACTCTCTCTCTTTAGAAATGCAATGCTGACGTGCACATTTGTGTTTTCACCTACTCCTGTCAGTGCGTGCGTGTGTGTGCGCACGCATGCCTGCCCGTCGCAGTGTGGCGCAGACCAATTAAAACCGGGGAGATTGATGACCAGCGGCTGTGAGTAGCAGCAGCAGCAGCAGCAGCAGCAGTAGCAGACAGCTGCTTCCTGCAGACAACAGGAAATGAGATGGCCTTGTTTAGCTGACGCCGCCATCGCCAACACCACAGAGCCTCAAAGACAAATCACCACTGCACCGCCGCTGCTAGCACACTCCTCCGTCTTCTGGCGGTTTTCCTCTCCACCCTCCATCTCTTTATCTCCCTCTAATTCTGTCCCAGACCATTTCACTCATTAGTCTTTCCTCTAAATGTAAAGGCGGTAGATTCAGTTAATGAAAGTGAGCATGGGCACAGATAGATGCCACGTCTAATCCTTAATTCTGGAGCACAACGAGAAGGCCGGTGTCATCAATAACGCAGCTTTGGGGGGGCAGGTCACTCGACGTAGATGTGGAGAAAAATGTGACATTATTTGTCTGATTTATTTTTGCAGAGGTATCATTCCTGGAGCGTTACAGACTAAATGGCTCATTTCTTTGCCATGTGTTTTTAATGATGACTTTTTCCCAGCTACATTAGCATGCTACAATCCGCACCTTGGGGCAGACCTGGCCCTGTGACACAATAGTTGTTAATAAATGTGTAAAATATCAGCCTTTAGGTGAAGAAAGTTATTCACGAAATGAGTGTATGTTCAATGACAAAGTCCTGCTAGCAACTTAGCGCCTATGTGCCGTTTCATTGTCTACTGCCCATTTTTCAAATCTCAGTTGTGTGGGTAAAACGTGTGACAGCCAGCACTGTGAGAATCTACCTCTTTAGAAAAAAAAATAATAATAATAAAAAAAAAAAAGAAAAACTTTCAGAGACGCACACTTCTCCTGGCGGGTTGCCTCAGGCAAGGAAATCATAGCAGCAGGGTTACAAACCTGTGCGCTGCAGTTTCATTCCGCTTCATAACAAGCCCAAAAATTTTCAGTGGACCGGAGCTTTGTATTTCCAAAGGCATTTGTCACCAAAGTATGAATTTTATCCAGCATAATGGCCCATCTCCGCTGTCAGCCAGCTGAATGATAAGTACTAAGAATTTGGAGGGAAAATAATTGACTCAAAGCGTTGGGAGAGTCTGCAATGGGCGGAGAATATCTCCTATGATGACACACTCAGAAGTGGGATTATCAGATACTGGGGGACAATTAAATGCCGCTGCATTGTCCTGAAGGTAGGACTTAAAGATTTATCGCCTTATCGACATTAACCACGCAAACAGGGAACTTCTGCGCAAAAAAACAAACACCATTGTCTGCCATTGTATTGGCCATTTTAATAGCTAGTAATGATGTCATTTATGTGTGTGTGTATTAGCTATTGTTAAACCAGAAGGTGCAGAGGGAGGATGTGCTCTCTCATATGCCAAGTTTGGTCATTAAGAACAGGCAGAGATGCCTCGGTGTCACAATGGGAGACGACCGGGGCCTAAATTACTGCTTTTGTTACTATTGTCAAATGTGAGTCGGTACAGATAAAGAGGACGATGGCGGCACCGTCACGGCTCGGTCCACTGGTGTGTACATTCATATCAACGCCTGGTCTGTGTGTGTGTGTGTAAAAGTGTGTGCACTCTTTAAACTCTTGTGTCCTTAATAACTGCCAGGGATTATGCAGATTTGCAGGTGCAGACAGAAGCCAATATTCTCAATATTTAACCCCCCCCCCCCCTCCTCTCCCCTTATATAACAGGACTGATTAATAAGCCCCAGCTCTAAGTGGCCTCCCACAGGTGACATTTACAGAAACAGGAGAAAATGGTGCAGCTTTATTAAAGTAGGTCAGAGAGTTAAAGAGGAAACACAAAGCTGATTGGACAGAATCCAACAATTAGTCCACAAACAGTGGCTCATATTCACTGTAGATGAACTTTGTTTTCTGTCATCAACCACCAAGGGTAAAACTCAGGTGGGATTTAAGTGTGGAATGGAGCGAGAGAAAATCATAATGACTAAAAATCTTGCTGTTTAAAAATAAATAAAAAAACATTGTTGGTTGGTTGGTTGGTAATTTTAGGTTTATGTTAAAAAGAAAATAGCCAAAATGTAAGAATTTAGAGCCTGAAAGTGATACACTGCTATAGTGGGTTAAAAAGTGTTTCTTTTGACAAGACCAAAAAAGAAAATCAAGTTATTCTCAATTGGCCAAATATTTATAGGAAGTCATTGGTGTGTGAAAAGCAATCTTAAGAATAAAAATAAATAAATCTCTGGTTGCACCAGGGGGAATTGTGCACAGATGGACGACAAATAACTAATTTAGCAAAGAGTGATTACAGCTCATGGTTACGATTCTGAAAATGTGTTCATTGTAAAAGATTAAAAGTTCCAGGCTCTTTTTTTTTGAGTCACTAGTAAAGAACCAAGGTTGGCTTGGAAGAAAAGAAGAAATTTTACAAACTTATTTTGATTTGTTCGATGACAGTTGGGGAAAAACTCTTGTCTTTAAAGCCAACGAAGGACACTGGAGGGTTTGGTGGATGACTCAGCAACGCTGAAATGGCAACCATCCCTGGGAGAGCTAAGTGCAAAGGCACTTTTCAATTTGCCTGAAAACTACTGAGAAAAACACTTAACCCAGACACAACACATAAAGGGCTGGCAGCAGAGATGAACACGACCGGCCCATTTTGGCCCAAAAAGAAAAGTAAATGGAGAGTGGCCCTGGAGAAAGTTGGCAGGCTGAGGTCAAAATGATTTCAGTGAAAACGGCAATAGTTTTGATTTTTTTTTTCCTCCAAGGTACAATGGCCACAGGTGAGAGAAAGAGAGAGAGAGAGCCATTCTGCTGATTTATATTTTCATACATAAAAACAATTTTGCTTGGATGGGAAACTGCTTTCGTGTCCAATTTCAATTTCGGTACGTCTCACACTTACTACGTACTTCCTTCAAAGTTCACAGCCCAGTGAACCAGCACTGCATTGTATCACAGACATCCAAAATGTTGATGGATTCCTTCCAACAGGTTGCCGAGTGAGCCGTGACACATCACATTCTCCTCTGATTAAAAAAACACTTTATATTTATCGCTCCTTCTCCTCTCACGTGTGTGCCTTTATCTCCCCCTCTTCATTTCCCACCCTTCATTTCACTCACTTTCCTGCTGCTCCTGCCTGTCTCTTATCCCCTGAAATGCTCTGAGACTTCACCCTCTCCATCATCTTTTTTTTTTTTTCAAATCCTTCCTATTTCCACCACTGCGTAGCTGTTTTCTCCTTGGCACCGTTCCAGTGCCTCGACTCTTTGCCATCCCTCTTCCCCTCTTTCTCTTTGCCTTCCATTCCATTTACACCTTTATGTTAGCGTTAGCGCTCCCCTATCCTGTGGCGTCCAGCTAGTAAATTGAAATGGTACTGGGAGGCCACCATTGAAGTCTGATTGAATTTAAAAAAAGAAAATGCCATAAAGAGAACTAGTGTTGAGAGGTCTGTAACACACCGACGGGCTCCCCGAGCTATGACAGTGTTGACAGGGGAGAAAAAGGGGGGATGACACAGGTGGCGACGGGTGAGAACGAGAGGTAAAATGGTTTTCGAAGGACAAAGTGGAGGAGGATGGAAGCGGTGACAGCAGAAAATAAAGGAAGGGAACATGTCAGCGGGAATAAAGTAGGGAAAAAAAAGAGAAGAAGTGAGAGGGAGGAATGACTGAAAAGGCACAAAACTCTTAATCTGCATTCAAAACGTCTTATTACTCATTGGGAAGAAACACAAAACCTCTCGGGCGGGCGTGCACTCCTGATAGTGATACCTACCAGAATGCCTCAATCACGGTTTGCATGGCCTGGAGGGAACGTGGTGACAGGTCTCATATTGGAGATGGCCAGCAGAAATTGCAATTCCAGGAAGTTAGCTCTAGGCCTGTGTGTCTGTCACAGCTACAGGTCTGATAATACACACATCACATCACATCACACTGCTGAAATAACCACTTCTCCCAGTATAACGCATACATACTGTACAGCAGATACACAACCAAACAGATAAACACACACACACACACACACATCAGACGGATGTGCTCCGTATACATTACTGCCCTGGGAAATATGATGTTAGGGGTTAAATTATTCATTGATCCTTTCATGGCCTGTCCAGGACAACTTGTTTCAGTGTCATATCTCGGTGTGTGTGTGTCTGTGTGTGTGTGTGTTCATTTTAAAGGGCTCTCTGCAAAAGACAGACAACCTTGACTGGGCACTGACCTTTAACTTTGTCTGCTTCACTCTGAAAAGTGACAGGACTGAGTGGGCGATGTGTTTACGTGCACGGACAGGAGGCTAACTAACGAAGTTGCTCAGTAAATACTTCTGATCTGAAGATGACCAGAAGTGATGAAAGAGTAAAGGTCGTAATGATCGTTACGACAGTGTCATTCACTCATTGATAAATGTAGAGACGTTTTAATTTAAAGACTTGTTGTTCTTCTGGTTCTCTTTAAGGGAAGGAAGTAGGAAATGAAGTCAGGTAGAACGGAAGGAAGAACGAAAGACAACAAACAAAGAAACAAATACGTGAAAAATAAAAGCTGAAAGATGACAAAAAGAAAGGAAAACAAGCAAGAAACAACAATATTATAATTGAGTCAAGAAAGTCAAGAAAATAACCTTAATTGCTGAAATAAAAGCTGAAATATATATATAAATACATATATAACTAAATATTACTATATTATAACTATTGATAAACATATATCCTAATCCAAACGATGGTTTTAATAAAAAATAAATTACCCCAGAAGTAGCTACCACTTAGCAAAAAAAGCATAACCCAACCTATATTTTTAATAAAAAATAAATTAGCCCAGAAGTAGCTACCACTTAGCAAAAACAAGCTAAAAGTCACCTCTGAAGCAAAGCGAGGTAAGGCATCTATAAAATAAGACAAAACAGGTAGCTAGTTAGCTAACAAGGTGCCCAAACATTTTATTTAAATAAAACAAAATAAATAAAAAACCAAAATGAAGCAAAACAATACTTTAAAAATGACGTACTTACATACCTTAGGTTAGCAAAATTAGCTTCAAGCTAGATCCAAGTACTTTGAGGGAGTAAGAAATAGTCAAAGAAATATTTAAGCTTCCTAAAAATATGAGTTAGATATATATTTATGTTTGAATCAGTTTTAATATGAACATTTATTAACAACGTTGTCTTTTCTCTCTGCTGTTTTTCTGTTTGACGAAGGCCATCACCTGGCCTCCATACTGGAACGCTCTCATTCCAGTGGTACAGTTGCCAAGGGAGTCAGTGTGATTCAATGCTTCACTCTGTCATCCCTACAATCTCATTTACACTTGACACCTGACATTTGCATAATGGCCCCGCTCCTTCTTCTACTTGCTCACACATAGGATTTGTGGTGATGTGGTCACACTGTGAACGCGCTTTTGGTTTGTGGATCTGCGTGTTTGGCTCAGATGCGACATACGGCAACATAAGAGTGTGTGTGTGTGTGTGTTTCTTGCAGGCAGGGGTTAAATTACTTCCTCCTTAATCTAGCTCATTAAACCTGCAGAGCGCTCCACACTGGCTGATTTGCCACAATTTGTGTGAACGCTAACAGGAGCATGCACATGTGGATGCTAATCAGAAATGTTGTGACCCCAATCTTTCTGAGACAGATATCAGGGTGTGAGGAAATTAAAACACAAGACTTTGATTTTTTTTTTTCCAGCGCTGTAATACTGGACAAATGACAAAAGGGGCCCGTGGCTGAAGTAGTCTGTGATCTCAAGGACTTGTGACTTGTGTGTTGAACAGCGTAAGTTTCAAAGCTGATCACTGCCTGTTCACGTACTTAGTTATTAGTACTGCAGTCCTGTCATGACTGGTTAGTCAGGTTAGATAGAAAAAATATATAAATTAAGAAATATCGGAATATTTTGTCTTTCTGAAATTCCTAGAATCTCAGGAGGATGCAGGGTAGAAACTAAGAAATGTATCCAACTTTTTGGATATTTTACTTTATGGTTCCAATGAGAAGGAACAAGGAAAATGCAGTCTTATAATTAGGAAATAATAAATCCAAGTTAGACATATGGGTTTGAATTTCCATCTGTTTGTGAGAAGGAATAGGAAAAAACAGACAGTTTGGCAACAGACAGTTTGGCAACTAAAACACATCAAGACATTACATGAACGACAGTTTGGCAACTAAAACACATCAAGTGATTAGCTCTGTAAAAGTTTGGAGCTACATTTCAGCCGCTGTGGAAGCTATCGTAGCATGCTTAGAAAGCATTCAAATTTTAACTATCTTTTTTCATTTCTCCAGTTGTGTCCAGAATTATACCAGTTTTTAACGAAAAAATATATGTCACACTTAATTACATGCTTAATCTAATCCAGGGTTTTTAAACATGACCAACTCTGACAGACTGATAACCACCAACTCCTGTGCACAGATTGCCCATTGTGGTGAAATTTATCTTCTCTGCCTACATCTGCACGTATTATAGAAACAATATCTTGCTCATAATATACCAATTTGTCAGATGGGCTTGTGATCTTCATCTTTTTTATCTTTCACATAGCGACAGCCGCTAAGAAGAAAAAAATGGAAAAATGGTATAATCCTCCCCCACATCCCTTCCAGCCAGAGGAGCTGGAGCAGAGTGAAACATTGTACTTAGCAAATTGCATTTGAAACCAGGGGGGAATAAATACTACAGATAAAGACTGTGCTCTAATGTGCTCGAATCCATTAGAAATCTCATATTCACACATAGCTGAAATCGCATTACAAGATGCCCCTAATGTCATTTCACAGGGTTTTCCACCATCATTTGCTGCCAAAATGAGACGCCAACATCAAACATAATGGATTTTTGCCCCTTTTTTTCCTCCCTTCCCTCCTTTCCCAGCCTTCTCCCCTATGCTGTTCATGATCTTGTTCCGTCCCGTTCTGAATCCAGGCCGCCCCCCCGCCCCCCTCGTCCTTTACTGTAGATATGAGGTCCTATTTAAAGGAAGGATACAATCTTTTTAGTCTTTTGTTTTTAGGAAGGATACAATCTTTTTAGTCTTTTAGGAGAAGTGACAATTTTCAGTTTGACGGAGAAAAGTGAAGTGAGTACGAATATGTTGCTCTCTTGCTCGTTTTTATATCAGATTCTATCTGAGAGTAAAGGAGAATCTACTTAAAAACAGCGGTTCCTAAAGTGGGGGACGGGGCCCCCTAGGGGTTCAGAGCTATTGCAGGAAGGGCAGAAAAAGGCAAATTAAGGAAGGAGAGGAGAGAGGAGAGGAGAGGAGAGAGGAGACTCAGCTTCAACTCCAACCAACTCCACCAGTTGCTCATTCAACAATCTCAGCACGACTCCTGCGCGGTCAGGGATTTAACCATGACTGATAAGGAGGGGGAGCCAAAAAGGGAGATTTTGCTTTTTTGCTTTTTTCTTTTTTCAATATAAAAAAAGAATGAATGTTACTTCCCTGAGCTTTCAGGGTTTCTTCATCTCACAGCTTGAGTTGAGGACTGACAAATGTGAACCAGAATATTTTTTAGACAGACTGGAGCTGGAAGAAAAGCAAATAAAAAGAATAAAAAATAAAACCAAGATTCTCCACTCGCTCATTGGTTAAACACAGTAAAACTCCAACAATTGAGTTAATCCAACAAGTCAATTACATGTAATGCCCCATCAGCACAAACTATAACCCTGGACTATGCATGCATTTCCATGTTGAGCTCAAACTTCTTTGCTTTGTGATTAAACGTTTGTTCATCCACTGGGACGGTGTTGTGACTCCGTCGGAAGACCTAGCTTAAAGGATAATTATCCAAAAAGATGGACTACAAATTAGCAAGCTCACAAACCGTGCTCTAACAGGTAGACGGAGACTTTTAATGAGGTTTAACGACCTGTTTATCAGGGCTGGGGTTGTTTAGAGAGGGACGATGAAGTAAATGTCCTTAAAAACAAACTACATCCTGAAAATCAATGTCTGGATTTTAGCACAGTGGCTAATCTTGGAACTCGTGACAGATTTTGTGACCTGCTATTGCTTACCTTTTATTTTATGTTGTTTTAAATATATTTAATCACTGATTTTTGTTTGCCTTTAATATACTGTACTTTTCACATTGCTTTGCTTTTCTTGTATAAATATACATATACATATATAGCTGGGACTTATTAATAAGAATACATATATACATATACATATATATGCATATACATATATACATACGTACATATACATAATGAATAAAATAAATCCATTTACATTTTGACGCCCTAAGCATTTCCTCAACGAACACTTGATGATGATCCACACCAAAATTAAACAACATTTTGACTCAGACTACGATACATTTATTCTTTTTTTTTTTTTTTTTTTTAGAAAAGACTAAAACTAAGACTAGATCAAAATGACTGTCAAAATTACCATTGCTGATAAGGAGCATAAAAATAAGAAAAATAATTTTTAAAAAACCCCATGGTGTTCAAGTACAAAACCATAAGCTCGGGAAATACTGGTTAAGTGTAGAACAGGTAAACGGCAGCATCAGGTTCATTACATTTACACACTGTGTGAAACTTTAGTAGCACACAGCCCAGGAGCTGGAAATGGACTCTTAGCACCAAGCAGCACTGCTTTCTTTCAAAAGGCACACTGTCTGGTTTTTTGAACCCAGAGGGAGGTCAACAATAACAGATCTGGAAAAAAAAACACCTGGTCTCCAGGATCATGGGAGGAACAGATGGACCTGGGTTTTCTTTTTATACGACAGAAAATTACGCCATTAAAAGAGTTTGGACATTTCTGTTCCTCACAGTAATAGAATGGGATATGAAACAATGATGGTGGTGGAAAATTTGAGTTACATGTATGTCCCCCCCCCCCACACACACACACACCTGTGTGTGCTACCACACTCACACACATGTGCGAGGCTACTTTAGACCCAGGGCCTCAAACAGGGTGAGCAGATCAATCAATTACCTCTCTGCTCCAGCAATCAAACAAGGTTATTATCAGGCAGCGGCTCACCGACCTGGAAGGGCCTGGCCAATCAAAGGCTGCTGTGATGCAGGGGGGACGGCATTCGCTCATGTGACAGTAACACAGACTGGCAGCTCAAGTTGTCAAGGGATAAAGGGATGAAGAGACGCGAGACAGGCGACGAAGGCTGAATTCAAAGAAGGAGAAAACAGAGGGAAGTGTGAGGGACGGGAACAAGAGAATATCTGTAAATCAGCCATCTCCGACACTCAGTCTTCACCTTGACAGTATTCTCAGAAGAGCAGTGGCAGATAAGAAACACAGAATACACTTCTTCATAAATACTCCATAAATAATTTCAGTTTTTTAGTGGGCAGTAAAAACAGGCCTGTTTTTCAATCTCGGCACGGATGATAACATCACTAAAAACTCAGGAAATGACAGAAGGGAGAAGAATAACAAACACTGGGACGTGGGTGAAAGCAACACATGGCGAAAACATCTCTTTATTGTGCTTTGGTAATTCTCTCCTTGGCAGCGCTTCTCTCCGGCTTTCATCGGACAAGTATTAGGAACATTCTGTCTTCCTGATTGTGTCCTTTCATAGCAACAGGTCTAAAGAACCCTGCAGGTTTAATTAAATTATTGTACGCTCGGAAAATTGAGAATATCATTGCCTTGAAATGTGTTGCTAACAGTTCACTAAGACCAATCTCCCGAGAATGGAACTGAGGTCTCTTTCAAAAAGCAGCCAATCAGAGACAATCGTGCATGGTGGGGGATAAAGTCCACAGGGACACCACGACTGTGTGAGCATCTGTGTGATTATGACGGGGTCATCTGGACAAGCTTCAAAGCAAAGTCCAGTCTGTGTGTGTGTGTGTCTGTATAACTGGATAATTTATGAACGGACTTACTAAATTAGACTTATATTATATAGTATCTCTGTCAACAGTGTTCATTTCTTGGTGTATTCATGAACCTTTGCAAACAAACAAAGTGCCAAACAGAATTTAAAAAAAGAGCAGCAGAGGCCTTCACTGTTAACTTCCACCACAGGAGAGATGTTTAGAAATGTTTATAAAGATGTTGATGTTTAAATGTTGTATTAATTGTGCATGGTATATTTCAGATTTATTCAATTGAAAATGTAAATGTGAAAATTTTCCCCACGTACCACCAGTGGTATGCGTACCACAGTTTGAGAATCATTGTTCTAATGATTTGCATTTACAGTATGTACTCCCCAATAATAACTACTGTCACAGTGATCCATAAAGTTGGGTTTCAATATATGTGTTATGTTCAAAATAACAAGTATTTGAACTATCAGGCCTGGTACTGATACTACTATTGGAAGTAATTATGTTTGTCAAAAGTAATATCAAGGCAAAAAAAAAAAAAAACCAAAACAGTTGTTTGGTCTCTCTTCATGAAAATTATTCACCTAAATATGTAAACTGCTGCAGATACACCTGAAGCCCAAAGAAAATATTGTCATAAGTCATTGACCTGGAGAAAAGCCTGATCTTACAGTAAAATGACTGAAGGTCTACAAACACCAATAGGTCTGGAGAAACTTTGGAAGTACACCAAAGAAATACAGACGATAGGAATCGCCTTAAAAAACTTGTTGAAATCCAAAAAAAGGATGGAAATTGTTTGGGGTCAAAGTTTTGACCTCATTTGTATATAAATGGTATTTGAGTCTAGGCAAAGCTTTTAGTCCAAAGACCCAGATGCCAATATTTTTTCTCATCCAGATCTAAGACCTCGGGGACTTTCAAAGCCGACTTCATAAGAAGTCTACTGCTGAGCGTTCACACAAACGAGACACCCTTAAGCTCCCACCGACTACTGCCTTCTCCACATAAGTCTGCTGGACAGGTTGCCCTGGGAACCGAATCTGATTCCATTATGGGATGGATAAACACAATCAAAGAGTTTATCCACCTCAATAGAAGCCCTCAATGATGTATCTAATCTCCTGCACAATATGGTGTGTGTGTGTGTGTGTGTGTGTCGGCCAGTCTCTGTGCATGTGTGTGCCGGTAAAAACAGGAGGAGATTGAAAACTCTGCACCTTCCAGTAAAAACTGGCTGAAGTTGCACTTTTGGAGAGAGATAAAGATGGCCGTATAATTTACAGCGTGATGTGTTCGCTGCGAGCGTTTGCGTGCGCCGTCCTGAAGGCAAGGACATCAGAGAGATAAAGAAAATAAAGACAGGGTGGTGCTGCTGTTAGTGACAAGTAGAAGCACCTGACAGATTCATAGTATTCCTGTTGAAAACTGCCCCCCCCCCCCCCCCCCCCTCACCCAGCTGTCTGAGGCTGATCTACTGCTGCTTTTTCTCCTTGACAACAATACATTTTACAGACTATGAGGATAATCACTTACAAATGTCATTACAATAAATAATAAAAGGCTCATGAGAAGAATAATTACAGCGGTCATTTTTGACTTTGTTCAGAAATAGAATAGTGAGCTGTCAGCGGGTTGCCATTTAGTGAGCAAAAGTTTTAGGCACGTCTGTTATTGGCTGCGTCCTGCTTTGTCGGACCTTTCTAGTAGGGCAGAGGGTTTAGATAGATGGATGGATAGATGGATGGATGGATGGATGGATGGATGGATGGATGGATAGATAGATAGAAAGATAGATAGCACTTTATTAATCCCTCGGGAGTTCCCTTCGAGAAACTTAGGAACCTTTACGTTTCTTAACAGTACTGTGAAATGTATATATGAGTATCTACTACTGTACTTGACTGTACTTTATTGACATATATGTCACTCTGGCATTTGCATTTCTAAAGCATGATGCATTTGTCTGAACTGTACATATATATACAGTATATAAACACAAATAGACTTTCATGTTTAGGATTCATCGTCTCTCCGTATTCATTTTACATGAATACAACTCCTATTAAAAACAAAATCCCTTTGATTTTGTATCAAAGAAGTATTCCATTAAGGAGTACTTTACCCTGCACACGTTGCTGGTATATATAACTGAAAACTTGACAAATGTATACAGGATGTGTAACACTCCAGCACCTACGCTGCATCTCGCTTTTGAAGAATTTCACACAAAAGGCTGCGACCAAATGTGTTTTTCAATACAGTCTGCCTGGTTTCACGTCACCGTTCAGTGATCTTGGCTTTTCTCCATTTTCATTTTCTCCACATGTACCGTACACAACAGCACAGGCGTAAAAAAGAGGGAACATATGTGCATATAAATTACCGTGTATTCAAAGCGGCACAGACGACACCCGCTGCACAAGCCCTCTTATTCCTCACTACTTTTCCTTCTTCCTATTCCACCTCTTTGTTTATTCCTCATTTTCTTTCTCCTTTGTATGCTGATCTTTCATTGTTTCCCATCTCCGATCCTCACCCTTCCTTTCTCCTTACTTTTATCTTCCTCATCCTCTTCTCCCGACCTTTCCAGTGTGAAAAATCCTCTCCTCCCATTATTCCCAGCTATGCTTCAGGTTTTTTTTTTTAATAAAGTGGGCTACAAAGGAAGACAGAGGAAGACGCTATTTACTCGAGGAAAATCCTCCTGAACGGGTGAGAAAAGATTAGAAAAGGGAGCAAGGGCCTGCACAGCAAAGCAGTGTGTGCATGTTTGAGCGAGAAAGACTTAAGACAGGACGTCCGCGCTGCATTTTAAGAACCCGTGTGCAAAGAAAGAGATTTATTTCGGTAGGAACACCGCTCTGTCACTTTCAGACACACAGATTTGTACACGTTGACAAAGGTTGCACGGTGAGAACAACGGCGCAAATAATCCAGCCGTTCTCCTCCAGCACTACAGACAAATCAGATTTTGCTGCAGTGTATTTGACAAGACTTAACTTTGTTGCACCTCGCGAGAAATGTTGCGATCAATGCTGCCAAAGAAACTTCTTCCCGGCGGAACAACATCATAAAACACAGCGAAACGTTTGGAATTTACAGGGGTCGTAAAAGTAATTTTTATGTTGCTGTAAGGAGTGTATTATCTTTTCATCACTCGTTCCGTTCAGCTACTCACTCTTCTCGTCGGCTCTTTCTGGCAGCGTCCAACACTATGACTTGTTTCTCCACTTTAAACTTTAATAAAAACATGCGTGTATTAATTTACCAACACGTTATCGTGAGCTTTTTGAACTAAGCACAGTGAACGTGTGCTCAACAGGATGTATGAATTACTTCGACTCTAAAATATTTGAAACATTATTTTGGTTCCAGCAAGTTAATTGTACAGTAACTTTTAACTTTTTATTACTCTTAACTGTCTTTCTTAAAGAACAACCATCAAATTATTACAGTTTGGCAGTTCAAAAGCCAGGTCCAAAGCAATTTGGGAACTTTTAATTAAAAGCAGCTTAGATAAAATAAAAGTAACTAAACTGCTACCATTAGAAAAACCCTTAACAAACAAATAAATGACTTTGAATCGATGAAAATGACTCTCTGAATCTTCCTGTGAGTTCAGGAAACAGCAACTCTGCTGGATTTTTTACCAGATAAAGACTTTGGAGTTACACCAGTGTGAGAGTGGAGGGAGAAAATTCTCTTCTTAAGTCTATTCATGTTTTAGGGCTTGTATACAAACTCATATTTTAGGGCTGCTCGATTATGAAAATAATTATTTAACACTATGACTTGGTGAATGTGGAAATATGTTGCATATAAAATACCTTTTGTATTTTCCCTTAAAATAACTCAGAATATAATTAGTCAAATATGGTTGTAAGTAAATACAAGTTCATAAAATAGATTTAATGAGAATAAAATACAAATAATAAATAGCTAAAACCAATTATCATTACTGAGAAAGGGATATAAATAAGAGCTGGAAAATACAAAAAGGAAACATCATATCTTATAATCAACACCTTCAGCAATGAGATGATAAATATAGAGGTGTGGAACGTTAGCTTGGGTAACTCAATAACACCCAAGGTAAACAAAGCAATATTTCTTGATAAGTAGAAAATATACTACAACAGGTACGGGTTAAGAAAAATGTTAACACCTCCTTGTGATTGTGTGTCTCTGCCAAACAGTGGGACTGCAGAAAATAAGCACACAATACACACACTTCTCTTCCTGAAGCGGGGGTTGAACATTTGTCAGAAAACTTGTTCGGACTACAGAAGCAAAGGCGACCACGGAAGTGGAACTTATACTCAGGTGAGACTGACTGAATATATCCAAATATATACTCACGTTTGTTATTTTCACACTGACAGCCGCTAGAGGGCACTCTAGGCTCGTGTACCAGTATCTGCTACTCCTGTACCACTGAAAATTTACATGTTCGTTATTTTCAAATTGACAGCCGCTAGAGGGCACTCTATATGGCTACTGTGACTTGATATTCCTGAGTGATTTATAGTCCGGAAAATACAAATTTTTTCAAAACCAGTCAAGTAGAATGTTCTTGCGTATTTAGGAGAGAGTTTTGGTAAATTTTCAGAAAGTGGAATTGCAGGGTTAGAAATGCAGAGTATAGCTCGTCTGTGCCCTTAAAGGGACAGCAGCATTTAATGGACCAGTATCTCAGATAAAGCTATTCAGTCAACATCGGTTCAGTGATCCAATCTTAACATGGCATGGTGTGTCCATTTCATATCAGTGAAAGAAAAATGTGTTGTATACTGTCACACAAACGGCAACAAATCCAGCCCAAATCTCCAGGCGTGGTCATCCTGGGCTGGTGAACAGGGAGGAGATTAGGGACCTGCTAAAGCTTCTCAAAATGCCAACCTCATCTGGAGCAGGGGGCTTAAATATCACCCAAATGTCAACAGGAGACCCCACAAGTCAAACTAAATTGGCTGCTTCATGCACAAACATTTCCCCATGTCGCTCCCATTTGTGTGTGAATGTCTAAATCCACACACTCTGCACCCTGACACGTCCGATGACATCCTGTCAAAGGGAACATGTCCACAGGTCGGTGCGAAGTACAGGGAAAGTTGTACTCAATGCAGCAGCTTTGGTCATTAAATTGGAAAGTAATTACCAAAGCAAGCACCGTCTACCACACATTTGACCTATTTTCCACTATTTATCCAAGTCTGCTGTGAAGAAGCAGCAGGATTACCACGGTTGCCCAGATGTCCTTCTCCCCAGCCACTTCCATCAGCTCTTCCTGGGAAATCCTGAGGCTTTCCAAAGCCAGGTGGGATATGCCTTCCTTCCAGCAAAATCTGGAGCAGAGAAGTGGATTTCTGTCCACTTTTTGCTCTTTGGCCACTCTAACACTTTCTGCCCAATTGAGAATAGCACACACGCTGACCATCTGCATGTGTAACAAGCAGAGTGTGCACATATTGTGCACCAGACTGTGGCACTGAATCCCAGCTTGACTGTGCACCTTAAAAACAACAGGACAGTTTGCCATTGATTTCACAGCAAACTCGATTGTCTTATGAAGTAATGCGACAGAAATGGGCCGGATATCTACAGCAAAGGTTACCAATATGTGGACTGAGGTCCGGATCACGCCCTGGGCGATGCACTGTACTGACTTGAACTTTGACAATGAAGATTGTCAAATTCAGTGGGAGCATTTCATGTGCTAATAACCTGTAGTAATGGTACTAATTAATTTAATGTTATTTTATACCTTTAAAACTATTTTTAAAATTTTTAAATTTCTTAACTAATTTCCCAGTCAATGTTTATTAATAAATGCTGCTATATTTTAGAAATATGTTGAATATGACCTTTAACCAATGGAATTGTTAAAAAAGTATTGATTGTTATGAACATTATAAAAGGGGGCGCTGTAGAATTAGTAGTAATCCTAAATATTTAATGGTTCAGGTTCCCATCCAAGAGAAATGCCTGACATTTGAAAGGTGTTTGCAAGAAAACATTATGACATTAGTGCTTTAAATAACGTAGCATGACAAAAGTAATGTCTTTATGATGAAGACGTACATTCACAACTATGACATGAACCACATCTGTCATAGGAGGAGAACCAGGAAACACATCACAACATGTAAAAACCATTTGCAATCAAACATTAGGACCCCGTTGTCTCCTACGCCTACACAATGCCACACACACGACTGATTTCCTGTGCCGCAACCCCCAGCTGCTTTTGTCATTAAAGCTGCCATGAGTTGCATGGCTGGCTGCAGGAGGTGTAGCCATCCATCAGCACAGTGCCAGAGCTCTGCCATTAGGAAACCATCTGCAAGCAACAGCGCTCCATTGGCACTAAAAGTCTGAAGAGGGCAGGAGGGAGGAGACGAGAGGAGAGAGATCCTCGCGTTCGAGGCAGTTGGGCATGATTGATATGAACCATTACCGACAACACAGTCGAGGTAGGCAGAGAGCTAGTCACCAATTTATTTTCGGTCATTTGTTTGGACCAAAACTTGGCCGGGGCCACGGTGAACAGGGAATGAACATCACCAGGAGACAAAAGAGAGGGAGAAAAAAAGTTTGTTGGAGAGACTGAGGGAACTGGCAGATCATTGCGTACACAAACACTACAAATGGTCCAATGCCCTGTGAAACTAGAGGTTTGCTTTAAAGGAGATTGATACAATTGAAATTAGTCAGGACATACAGTAGAAAGGAGGTTGGCAAAGTGGGAATCGAGCAACTGAACAATCTTACGTTCTGAGTTTCCACAGGTGTCCATTTCTATACTTGGCCAAAATCTCAAACAGCCACATGTTCTCTGCTGTGGCAAGGGACATTTCAAAGGTTTATTTGTTTCCCAAAAAAATGGTTCAGAAGATGCTTAGGGTTTTCACTGGAGTGAACAGGATGAACAGATTCAGAAATTAGAGAGATCAGAAGGACAGTTAAGATGTGATGATGAAGATGGAGGACATGGAGGTGACTGGTGTAGTTCTAGAGGAGGCCAGAGAAAGGGTGAGATGGAGGAAGATAATCTGCTGTGGTGACCCCTAAAAGGAGCCAGGAGGTGGACAATTATTTAATCTTCCACGAACCCTGCTGGAAGCAGATCCTTACTACCTAACAGGAGCCAGGAGAAGTAGAAGAACACCCAGCAGGTGGACAATTATTTAATCTTCCAGGAACCCTGCTGGAAGCAGATCCTTACTAGGTGTCCAGATCATACGATTATTTGGAGCAGAGATTTTTATCCACACAAAACAGCGTTTTTCTGGATAGTAAAATTTGCAGCTTCATGCTCCAACCTAAATAGGACCATAGAGTGTGGAAAGAAGAATAAGCTCTTTTTTTTAAGAACTATGTATCGCTGCACAGAGACTGGTTTAATTAAATTTCTTCACTATTTGATTTACAGTACTCCGCAGGGACCTGCAGGCCGTGTAGGAAACTACAACGTGTACTGAACATAACCATTAAGACTACCCTTCAGAATACTACAGGCAGTAAAGAACAGGAGGTGGTAGGCCAACCTAATTCCTGGATGGTAACAACAAAGCAGTATCTGAGCCCAGAGTACACCATATTGCATCATGGGTAATTTATGACATCCAACGACTATTTTAAAAAGTTTTAAATCAATAGATAGATAGATAGTACTCTTAGGCTGTGTGTAATACGATTACTTTACATTAAGCTTATTGAGTCATGTCCCTGGATTTTTCCTGCCTTTTGTCTTGATGAACCGTCTTTGACAGACTGATGTGACAATTGACAGACTTTGTAAAGTGAATTCTATCCTTACTTAATGAATGTAGTTAAAAAAAAACATAGACCTCAGACATTTTACCGCACATTTTAACGCTCCAGGCTATCACTTAAAGAAGCACCAAAATACTTCATACAGTAAGAAAGGCAATGCACTGTAAAATTGATCACAACATCTCCTATCTGGACATTAGTCAAAAGACTTTGTACCTGAGAAGTGGCTGGAAGATCACCGTGATGTTCCTGGCACCTGGCTTACACACAAACTTCATTTCTCCACCTTCGATCAAGTTGTCATCAGCACCACCTAAAACGAGGAAACAGAGCGAGTGTCAAATAAACAGGTCAAAATACATCTCTGTGGGCGAGGGTGTACTGACTTTTATTTTTAAATCATTGGCATGCTACCAAAACGGAGTCATCCCAAAAGAAATTGTGGGAAATTGTATGGTTGTATGTATATATTTCAGATTTGGACAAAAGAGAGTGTGACTGTTTGAGGCTTACGTTTTCAAACACAAACCGTAATAAGATGATAATAAAACAAGCTAAACCGAGACGTTTCTGTCTTGATGCATCCAATATGTTTTTATTAATCAGAATTATTGGAGAGAGGTTTAATGTTGCCACAACTGGCACAGAGTTTGACTTAAAAAAACCCACAATGACATCATTTAGCATTCTGCATCCATCCCCTTAGGAAATGATGCAAAATGTTGATCAAAAGTACAAAAAAGTTTCATGGCAAGAACTACTTTCTTCAACATTTCATCCGCTGACTCCTAATGCATTCTGGACAGATGTAATTAGGAGCATTTGGGATGTAAAATGAAGTGGGTAAATGGAAATGTTGGACAGAAATCACACAAGAGAGTCATCCAAACTTTTTCATGGTTGTAAGGTTTTATAAGGATGTGTGTGTGTGTGTGTGTGTGTTTTGAAACTGTGGCACAAAGCCTTGCTCTGCTGCTTCTTGTGTTTCATTTCCAAATCCAATCTGGCCTCGCAGAGCTCGTATGAAACGACACAAAAGCGCCCACTGTAGTGCGAAAGCCTGTTCAGCATTACCTGGGCAGCCAGCGTAGCCTTGCATTCAAATGTATATCAGTCCATTGTTCCCTGTGCCGGGCTCCATAACACGTTTCTAATGGAACAAGTTCCATTTGAAAAGTCTGAGGTAGACAACACTGGCAGTATTTTCATTTTAATGACAAGGGAAGCTTTCATTCAGTCCAAAAACTTCAAATCAAGGGTTTCTGATTCTGATCTGCAGCGGTTACATTCGCCTGCGCAGTAAACGGATTTTCACATTGCTAAGTAGACTGGAGGATGAGGTCCAATTCCCTCCAGCTCGCTCTTTCTGATTCCCGCGCTTCATCTATTCATCCCTTCGTTGGTGCCAATTCAATTAAGACTCAATTACAGGCTCCGAAACAAAGCTGCCACCAACGCAGTCTCCTGCTCATCCTCCTTCACTCGTACAAACGCTCCATCACTCCATCAGTCTCACCAACTCTCTCCCTCTATGATCATCAACAAGGAGGAGGCTGGCAAAACTTCTGTTTCCTCAAGTTCCCCTGAATAACAATAGGTCAGACTAGAGGGAGTTAATGTTTCCTGCTCGCTCCGAGGCACGACACTTTCTGGCAACTACACAAAACCCACATCTACACAAACTGTGTAGGTCTCTCGCAGTGACGGTGACCAATTTAATTTCATGCTCTAAACATCTGCATCTGTGTCAAACAAAGGAGCGAGGCGAAGACCTCATTGATCCGTGGGGCCCGGAACCAGCTGCCAGCGGGTCGTTATACTGATGAATATTAAAACCCAAAGCATAAATATGGATGTGGTTCTTAAAAGTTGTCTAGACGTGACGAGCTGACGCAGGATTCAGGTCGAGGACGCCACAAAACTGTTATCTGCGATGTTTCTCCACAAAAATGGTGACTTTGTTTGGGAGATATTGTGTGTCTGCAGATTTGTTTGTTTGTTTGTTGTTAAATGGAGAGTCTCTGGACATCGTGTCCTCTGGTCTGGGGTCTGATCCAGGATTACTGGGAAGGGTGTATCATGAAGTGGTGCTCAGTGGGACGTTACAAAAACACTGGACAAAATGACACATTCTAATGAAGCCAAATCTTCTTGAAACCCCTCCCCAGGGTCACCGCCCTGTTTATGACACACACCAAGGTAAGGGTCACAACATCCATAAAACATCTGTATATGAAGGACATGTTTGCCACGGTGTTGTCTAAATCTGCACAGGTCATTTGCAGAGCGCAATAGCATAATCTAAGAATTTTCATAGATATCGTATCTTCACACACACACACACACTCACTCATGCACTGACACCCAGACACCCCCTTGTGCATGCACCCGCAGCCCACATGCAATCAAGTCAAGCAGTGACTTAGTGAAATTGCATTAGCCACACTTTCTTGGATTTGATGAGAAACAGGTTTGATCCTGTGATCAAATCCGGTTCCTGCTCAGATTTAGGCAGTGGAAGAATGAATGTGTGACGCCTTCTTTAACACACTCCGACACCTCTTGGGAGCTGGTGTGTTTCTGTATTCATCCTAGTGTGGGCACTGGGGTACAAGCTGGGGGTATCCAGATTGAAGGAAAGAAACAGTTGTTTTACAAGTTAATTGGAATGGCTTTGTTTTCAGTAGTATAAAAGGTGCAAGTCCGAAAGAGGGCAAAGATCTACCAGCTGAAAATAAAGTCTAAATTCTGAAATAGATGGGGAAGATGGAGTGCATGCTCTGGATGTCTGTGTAGCACACTGACACCCATGTGTTTATTTGAAAGTGTCATTTTGTAAATTTTCGAACTGATGCTCCTGTATGCAGATGAAACCACCGTTTCCTTGTGTAATTACATGAAAAAAAGACAACCAACTCCAGGTCGTGATTGCAACTGGAATCTGTCATTTACAGGTGCCTGGCACCACACTGGGCTTCTGTCCTCCTGATATTAGAAAGGTCAGTTCAAGAGGATCAAAGACTCCTACGGTGACTGTGGCTGGATTCTGATTGGTAATGACAGGAGACGTGCCTGTGTGATTGACTCACAATCATGTCTCTCACACAGGAACACACAACAGTGTATCATAAAACAAACACAATCTTCTAGTTACACCGTATTTGTTGAAGTTCCTAGATATAATTCACTACTACTACTAAAGGTATAATTTTAAGTAACAGGATCAGCTAGAAATTGAGCACTCTGAAAAATTTCATTTTATTCAATGAAAAAAACACAGGTGAAAGAGTCGATAATTATATTTTCCAAGGACACAGCCGATACTTTTTAATCTTTAGTCACCAAGTAGTCTTGCTAAGGATCTGGAAAGGTGGCTGAATATTGGCAGCATAAGTTAAGAACTTATAAAAATCAGCCCATGACTTAATAATGCATGACTCTTCTGGTCATTTCTGGGCAAAGTATTCTCGTCAGACTTTCCTCATGTCTGATTGGGTCTTAATGTGAACCCTTCTATTATTAAAATTAATTTAATAAGACGGTGTCTGCTGCCTCCAAACCAAGCAGGAGACTAAAGCCACTCCTCAGCTGAGAATAAACTGTATAAATAAATGATTGTATAAATAAATTCAGGTGTAAATTGAGTTGGATCAATTATTAAAGGTGTCACCGTGGCGCAGAATGTGTCTCCGTGGTCTTGGGTTTAATGAATGCACATCTGTCAGTGGCAGTGTGACAACAATGCACTCCAGGAGCAGGATGAATATTAATTGTGCACAATGTCATTTTTTTTTAAAGGAAGCAATAGCAAAGCTGAACATGTAACATTTCCATCTAGATTGTTCTAACGTGTGTACTTTTCTACATGAAAAACAAGATCATCGTCATAACATCCAACTAGGAGGCGATGAAGGACGTTTCCCTGCCATTGTGCCCTAAAACTGTCAGTGTGTATTTTCCCCCAGGGATTAATAAAATATTGTGATCCTGATTCATTAGAAAGATTTACATATGAGTGATTGGATGTCTGTTCATTTTATCACCGCCTTAGACCCGCTTTCAGCATAAACATAGATTTTCAGGAAGGGCAATCATCAAAGTCTGGTCTTAATGAGGCAGTGGTTTAAACTAAAAATGAGAGCGTAACTGAGGATAAAGGTTAAGTTTGCAAAAAACTTTATGTTAGTGTTTGTAAACAAGTGTGAAGATTTGCAATATATATATGTGTATAAATATATATAAACATATATGCATATATATACACAGTATATGTGTATATATACATATGTGTATATATATATACATATATACAGTACATGTGTATATATACATATATGTGTATATATATGTATATGTATATGCATAATTACAGTATTATCCTAGACAGTGTAACATCTGGTTATCCAATAGTAGTTAGTATCATGGCTGACATGTGTTTGTGCGAGTGTGTGTACACGTGTGTGAGTGGAGAATGGAAAAATCTAATGGTCCAGAAAACCCTCTCTGATTGGCCACAGCAGGGAGGCAACCTTCACACTGTACACACTGGTCTTTTTCCAGAACAACCTGTTGGTCCCTGAGGTGTGTGTACGGTACATCAGTGGTGGAGCAACCATTGTAACTTCTATAAACACGTTGATCTTCAAGTCCCACATGACCTTCACCTCCCCATCAACTCCACTCTGCCGTTTTTTTTCCCTCCCTCTGTTTTTTTTTCTTTCCAATCAGCAGCTTTGAGATTGAAAGCAAACACACAGAGGTTTTCCCAGCTCAAGCCGACAATAACGACAAGACCAACTGTGATTAAAATTAACCTCAAACTGACAAACACACACAACAAAACATTTCCTTTCTAATGATTTCTCCACTGTGCAAACTCACACAGCCCTCCGTCGCCCCCTGTGTCAATCGTATTTGTCTTCATCACGTCTTTAATATTAAACAGCATTTACTTTTTTAATTATTTCTTCATCACCTCTCTGGTGTTTCACTGGAATCACGTCTTAATAAAATAATAATAATTTATACTCTACTAAGTTTCTTACAATCAGTCAATCCATCTTAATAAAGGTAATTTATACTAAGTTTCTTACAATCAGTCAATCCTGGTGTAGTTTTTTATTATAACTTGACATGTTTTGACGCTGGGCTTTCATTATGGTTACATCAAGTGACACTTGTGAGGAAGATTAGAGCTCACTGTCAAAACGTGTCAAGGTAAAAAAAGAAGAAAAAAAACATGTCTGATTATGAGAAACTTGGTCTATGAAACCTCTCTTGATGTCTTGGGTTAAGGCTCGTCAAGGTCTCAGAATTCAGATTTTTTGTCAGAGTTCAATAACAGTAGGAAATTATGTTAAAACTTCCTCATGAAAAGTTCACATTTAGGTCATTTGTTGGATTTAAGTGGAATCATCGTTATGTGGAAAAGACACTTAGGGTGGCATCCAGCTTCAGTCTAAGTGAACATCATTTCTAGGTAGTGCTCAGATAACCATCTGTAGATTAGTCTACTTTCGAGAAAAGCTGTACCTTTATAACAAATTTAAAGTTAATCTTCAAATCCAAAGCTGGAGTGCCTCTCTAACTAATGGTTCTATCTATTTATTCTTAAGCAAGTGTTTAGGTACGCACACTGTGGTATATTCTCACAAACCGCAGCACATTTTCCACATTATCTCCCTGTTCCACTCTAGTTTCATCACCAGAGCTGCTGTAATTCCATCACTGACCCCACAGCGGTGAGCGTGTCTCCTAGCCGGCGACAAATCACATCTTTTAATGTCACTTTGACCATTATCATCAACTTTGCTGCAGTCTCTGCACAAGTCGAAAGAGAGAGAGATGACAACACGAGTCAAATAACCACAGGACACCTTCCTGCAGTAGTCTGTGCCTGTTTTTACCCTATGTGAAACTCTGCCTCGTATTTGCTTCCATGCAAAAACACAGAAACACAAGCTTCCCACGGTAATAACCTGTCAGGTAACACAGGCATCTGAGGTTTCCCCGACTGAAACAAAGCAAGTCACGCAGGTACGACGGCGGAACATGAGGGGGAACTTCACTTTCTGGTGACATTTTTTCTAATGTATAGTTATGCATGACAACAAGCCACTGGATTGGAATATGTTATACATCACTTATGTGACATAACCTTGTGTTCCGTGAACGAAAAAGCGTTTTGGATGATGCGTACGGACGCTCAAAGAGGACCGACAGGATGTGTTACTTTTCCACATCACCGAGCTGTATGAGTTTGTTTTGTTGGCGGTGGTACATCGGACCACGATTAACGTGTTTACGATGCAGTTAGAATGTAAATGTGTGAATCAGTGCATCACTGCGTTGTTTACACAAAACAGAAGTGTAAACATACAGTATGCGCAATAGATTTTCTATAAATTGTCAATTTCAAACATTATTTCTGTCTTCTAAATGTAAATGCATGAATTTTTTTTATTTTTTGTACATTATGGATTTGTTGTTTGTTATTTTTATACCAGTAGAGAGCGCCATTTTTTATTTTTTGTACATTGTGGATTTGTTGTTATTTTTATACCAGTAGAGAGCGCTCGCGTACCACCAGTGGTACATGCACCACAGTTTGAGAACCACTGATCTAATCGGATCCTAACTCCCAAGTGTTAGAGATATCTAGGATCCAAGAGACTTTGACTTTCAGGTTGGCTGTTCATTCTAGTAAAAGCTGTTTTTCACATTTGCAAAAACCTCAACATGACACCAACACCACTGCTAGACAGCAAACATTAATCACAAATAGAATATCAATCTACAAGATTTGAAATGAGGAATAAAAATAAAGACAGTGGCATCGATCTGAGATAAGTGGTCATCTCTGACAATGCAGGCGTCAGGACTCAATAATCATTATTGACTCTGTTTTTCTTTTCTTTTTTTTTCACAGCCGAACCTCAATTCCTTCTCAGGTTTTGTTTATGAATGGGATTAATCATAATTGCAGGGTCAGTGGAAGTCAAGAATTGACCGCTCCACCAGAAGAGTAAACAACAAATTAAGAGCTTCAATAATTGGAAAAATGTAATGACTGTGAATGGGAGTTAGTGATTTAAGAGCAGAAAAAAGATTTAAGGGCTTTCTGAAGTGTAAAGAGTACGAATGTTTACGTTTTTAAAAGTTTAAATTACAAATAAAAAAGTAGGATTTTGTAATAAGAATATAATTTTTCTGGTTACAGTTAATAATAATAATAATAATCCTTAATAATTAATAATCCTAAAAATGAAGACTGTGTCAACTTTGTTTTTTTAAAACATTGCTTTCACTTGTGTTCTGGCCTAAACCAGAGACAGCTCCAAACCTACAGTTCTTATGTTGAATTCTCTTTGATGGAGTGTGTTGCAGCTATATTGAAAGGATTCCTTATTTTAAGTTGGTTGAAAGAGTTAGGATTTTCAAATTAGAGTTACTAATTGATGTTGTACTAATCAATGTTTTAAATTTCAAGTAAAACTCACTACAAAAAGTGGCTAAAAAAAAAAAAATCTCTGTGTGGCCCAGAATTATACCCGTACCTATTACAAACACAGTACTGGGCCCACATGTACTCAAACAATTACAGACATACAACACACACACACACATTCATGCTTGCACACACACACACACACACACACACACAGACTTCTTACACATGGCTATTAACATCTGCTAACCCCAGCCCTGAAATCCCACCCATCATTACCCCCACCTCAATGTCTCCCACAAGACATTTTTTCCATTTGCACCTCTGCTCCCTCCCATCAGTGTCAGGCCGCACAAATCAGCTTGACAGGAAACACCACTTCTGTTTGCCCTGAGCAGGCACTTCTCCTCCTTTTCCCTGTTCCTCCTCCTCCTCTCATGGGAATAAAGTGCTATTATACATAAACAAGGAAACCCCAGAACAACATAAGCTTCCTCCCCTCCAACCCCCCGTGCACCTAACTCAAGCCGGAAAGCATTGTAAGTTGTGGCAGACTATTTGTGTTTGAATTGCGTACATGACATAGTCAGTCGGACTGTTGTCATTGTTGGCCGTTGATGCTGCCATTGAAGAGGCTTTGAATATGAAAAGAGAGGTTTAAATAAACAGATTTGTAACAGAGATGGGTATAAAGACGGGAGGTGTGAGGTGCAAGAAGTGACAGCTAACAAATGTGAAAAGTCAGAAGAGCATGTGGTGCGACGCTGTGTGGAGGATGAGACAAACAACGTAGTCACGCTCCTATTGGATAGCTGTTATCAAACACCAATCGTACTGAGGGTCTAATTTCACTTTTGCTCTCTCTTCAAAACAGGATCATCTAAAGCAGGGGTATCAAACATACGACCCGTGGGCCAATACAAGCCCATGTTATTTTGAAAAGATATTTCATTAAATATATATATATATATATATATATATATACATAAACATACATATATACATACATATATACATATTCACATGTATGTCTATACCATGATCCCTGGCACACAATAAAATGTTTAATTCAATAATTAATAGTGTTCCAGTTGTGTGGAAAATTAACGTAAGAGTAAATTTTGTAGCAGTGGTCCTTGATCTAGTGGTCAGAGAGTTAGTCTTCTAAGTGAAAGGTCGCAAGCTGTTTTTATTTTTCTTTTTGCACTTCTGCTGACATATACGAGGCCAACCGATTGCGATTGACAATCGTCATGACAGACATAAACGCAACATTCACGCTGTGCAATAGTAAACTTAGCTTTAGCCTTAGATGCACAGATTTAATTGCGAAATAATTAAAGGTTGAGACGTGTTTTTGAATTGTTATATATAATAATTATAGTTATTTTATTTTTGAATTTGCTTTTCTTCTTTTGAAAGATATCTATTTTATTCACGTTTTTTTCCTCAAAGCAGTTACTGTTTTGTACTTTTTATTCAATGCCAGACTTTTCTAATTCATTTGTTAACGGTGCGTGGCTGGATTTAAAGTGTATAATTAAACTCTTATTTTCACAGCAGCTGGTGAGCACTTGAGTTAATAACAACATTGACTTGATCTGTGAGGGAAAACTCTGAGTCCTGACACTGAGGGACACACATGACTGAGTCTAACGTTGGTGGGGGAGTCATCAACTCTAGTTTCTAGTTTCTGACTCCTGTCCTCTCAGCCCTTTAAACTGTATTTCTAATTTTTAAAAAAGGAGCAAAAAAAAAGTCCCTTTACACATTGCCTCAATTTAGATTCTTCTAATTTCTTCCCCCAGACATCTCTTGATGACTTCCCTCGACTCTCCGGGTAGAAACAACGACTTTTAACCTTCCTCTGCCTCCCTCCTCCTCCTTGCCTCCATCATTCACCTCCCTCCATCACAGTCAACTTATTTCACTTTTCAAATGATTTCTTACGACTCCAATCTCTTCGCCAACCATTCAAGCCTCGGCCTGGTTTTTCGCTGCACATTGTGACAGGTGAAATGAAAGCCGGGAAGAATCTCATCTCCTTATGAACGCTCCCAGGCATTCACCCAGTCAAAGAAAACATATTTTTTCCTCTCTTCGTTCTGAGCCACTGACAGATGGAAGAAGAAGAAGAGGAAGAAAAAAAACTGAGCTGTTATTTGAAGACTGCTCAGGGGTTTTCCTTTATCTAAGGTTAATCAAGCCCAGGTGGCAGTGGCAGTGGGAGTGGACTTTGAATGCATTTACGGAAGACAAAACAACAACATATTAGGTTTTATTAAGTTGTACAGTAAGCATATAAGTTGACATTCTGTGGGCTGTTCGATTATTTGGCTTTGATTTCCCACCAAAGTCTTATGTTTCAAACATGCTTGGAATTCCTAACCCATTCGAAAACCTGGAAGGCAAGGTTTCCGACACCCTGATAGTTTCTTTACCATGCTGAACTGAAGATGGCGCCAAATTAACAGATCATTCCTATCCACAAATTAGCCTCGAGACTAAAGGAATGGTAAATGCTTCTTTCATTCTTGACTTAAATTACCAAACCAGGTACTAGCTAACCTAGGGGGAATAAAACCTAGGGGGTGTGTGATAGGTAGAAATTTGCAAAAATGCAGAAACACAAAACCAAAATGTTGTCTCCATCCACTCCCTCACTTATAAAAGGTTCACTTGAATTACTAAAAGACATATCATGGGGGCTTTTTTTTTAATTTCAAGAAAAAGTTTCTGGAACATGATGTGCACAAAAAGTTTGCAGCAGTAATTACAAAGAAATTGTCGGTGGGTGATTTTCATATAGAATAAGAAAACTCTTCCACTTTTATTTCATCGAGACAATGTCAACAAAAGCCTGCTGTGTGAGAAAAGCAACAGCCCCAGACGAGCAGCTCCGTCAGGCACTGCTGATTGAAACCTCAAGGTCACAGACGAGAGACACACAGTGTCAGTGAGAGACACAGAGGAAGTAGCAGCAGCAGAACAGTCAGACTCTCTAGGGTCTGGCTGTGTAGCTCCATCACTGTGTCATATTGTGTGTGTGTGTGTGTAGATGTGAATGAGAGGTGTTCAAGGCCTCTGACCTCATGAAGGATTCAGCAAAGTCACCCTGCTCTCGCCTGTTACTCTCTTCACAATCCTGTGATATCTTTGACTTTTCAGTCTTTGACTCGTCCTTCCAGTGTCTCGGTCCAGTAATCCGAGTCTTCTCTGATACTCGAGTACTGTGTGGATGAGCCTTCCACTTATATCCACCTCAATCTTATCAACTCATTACCAAACACAGCTGTCTTTCTGGTATTGAAACTCTACACCTTTTTATATCTTTCAGATTAGTTCAACCCTGACATTCTGATACACGACTTTACCGTGGCTCTCTTTTCTGTTGATACCTATTCTGTCTAGTGACCAGTCATCAAAGATGGGCACATTACACAACAATGGTAATGAATTACTAGCAATCACAGCATAGTGATTAGTTACCAGATAGTGTAACTACTGCATCCTCAGTGTAACTTGTTACCAGAGAAAGCAAGTAACCATAGTTATGTTCAATCAACTCTACTGCGGGTTTAAAAACATCAGTAGAGTACAACCTAAAACAATAACAAGAAAACAGTGTAGACTCCTAACTAATAAACTAATAGTTCAAATTGAAATGTAAACATACATATACACACACATCATGTTGTAATATATGTATATATATATATAAACACGTAAATACATATATACATATACATGCTTAAATATATAGATATATTTCTAAATATTCTTATATATATATGTTTTTATACATATGCATATATAACTACATATACACCATTATCCCCATCACAGCCTGTCATCATTCTTTCCCTTCTTCTCCATGTTTCATCCCCCTCTCCTCACCTTGTAATTCTCCACTCTTGCTGTAGAGTTCTCGTCTCTGCTCCCTCAAGTAGGCACTCATACTGATGGCATGGGAAGATGACTCAAACCTATATAAGCAACATAAGATTTAACAAGTGACAACACGGCAAAGTGCAGTTGACAACAAGGAACGACGACCTTGGGAATGAAAAATGAACACCAAACTTTTCTGAGATAAAGTTCTTCTTTTTCTGACTTTAAACTTACATAGGCCACAGGGTTATCAGGACCAGAATTAATAATAATTTTGATAATTGATCCTCATGAGGAGACATGTTGGTGTCACAGCTGCTCCGGTAAGAGCACTCCAGAGAGAGAGATTCTACATTCAGACTGAAATTTGTCCTCAAATTTTTGTCAAATCGATGTCTTAAAAATAGACAGGTGCTGCAGAGCCGTCTGTCGCGGTGGGAGAGGAGCAGCTTGGGCAGTATGTTTGTACAGCTTATCAGCCAGTGGCTTTCAACCCGAGATACTGTAGGAAGTAAATCATGAATGGTTGAACTGTGGGTGGTAAGATGTGGTGTAGGTTTTGTTGCTCATGCTTTTAAAGCAGCAAATTCACTCCCGGTGCTGGCGTAGGAGAGTTGGGCTGAAGGCTCCGTGGAGCGTCGACTGTTCTTCACATCAAGATACTCCATCAGCAAGACCTAAACGACACAGAGCGATGATTTAAATGTTAAAAGGCAGAAATACGTATATTTTAGACTTTTTTAGTATTGTGCATAAATTGGAAACCAAAAAGCATAGTATAAAAAATAAACAAAAACTTATTTGTCTGCAGTTTGAACATTTAGACCATTAAACATGTGAATGTTAAAAGTCTTTTTTTTCCTGATTCCTGATCGTTAATAGAGACGATTTTGTCTCCAAATTACTCACTGATTTGTTAATTAATTTAAAATAATTATAATGGAGAAACTGCTGCTTCAACTGCCTCACACACAGTGATCCAGCTGCACACATGCCTAGTGTTTATTCTATCCAATGTGCCTGCGAGTATCACTGTATTAATATTTATGGCCATATTTCATCTACAAAGCCAATTTTGGAAAGCAAACAAACAAAGAAAAGAAAATCAGAGCTGTGTAGATTGAAAAACCCTGCTGACATGACGGGCTTTTGCTTTTGATGACCACCGCTGAAAATTTTGTGTGCTCCCTTTTCTTGATCTGTCTGCGTGATCCATGGTGAAATCCATCAAAGTCTTATCAGGCTTCATAAAAATCTTATCAACTTCCAACAATAGCTGCAGACAAGCACATTGGAACTATTGGCCAGATAGAGAAAGTTAACTTCCTCTTTTCTATCATCGTATCTGCACGTTCCCTCTGCCGCCTTGACTGGCTCCCATTTTTCAAAATCTCTCAGTGTCTCCGCTCTCATTTCTCACATTTCTATTTTCATTCCCTCTTGCACCGTCAACCTCGGCTCATCCTTTCCCCTCGCTCCCCGTCTCGGTCTCCTCTTTGTGTGAATACACGTGTTCTAAAATAGCCTCCCATACCTAATGGCTTCATAATTTAGCAGAGTCATTTAGCCCATGTGTGTCTAATTCTGGAGCGCACAGTGTGGGACAGCCCAAAACGGGGCAGAAGTAATGGTAGAGCAGATGGAGATCCATCCCCACCATAATGATGTAATTAACGCCGAAGAGAGGCGCCCCCTGTCTTTCCCCGTCGTGCATGGGAAAGTTGTGACATGTAAGCAAAAAAATAAATTCAATCCACGTGTATACATATTAGCAAACAGACGCGTCAATATATTAAAAATATATAGTGAAAATATTCAAAAGATAATATAATGTTTATAAGATTATATTCAGATACAAAGAATGACAAGATGAAGAAGATGGAGTGATCCTTACCAAGACGCAAAAAAAAAACTAGAGGGACGTCACTGCCCTGTATTTGGCTAATTCTCACCTTTCTAGGATTTTGTTTTGATCAAATTGACAAACTGTGTTTTTATTTCCTGACCTGGATTGAAGTGGTTCTAACGTCGATGTAAAAAAAAAAAAAAAATCAGTGAATTAAAAAAGTTAAGCCAGATGATAAAATGTACAACACATGTATAATTAGCTGTTTTCACGCTTTTCATCTAGCTGACGGGAGAAGTGGGGGGGGGGGGCGCATAACACGCCTTCCACAGACAGCAACACCAGGGCTTCCACTTGCCACCAGCCCTGCGAGGCAGCTAATCCTATCAGTGTATTAATTACTAATGATGAGCTGATGGAGCCAAACCCCCCACTTGCTTGCACGTTAACGTCCAAGTAGACTTAATGAAATGCCAGCATCAGGTTGATGAAGGGTCTTCGACCCCACTGAAATTGCATTAGCCTTGAGAAAGAGTGAACTTTGGAGGCAATTAACTGGACAGTAAGAAAGATTGAAGGACAGGAGGCGCAATGTAGCACGGAGAGAGGAAATAAGAACAGGAGGGAGATAAGAGACGTGGGGAGAAGAAAGAGCACAGGATTACAGGTAGAGACTCAACACGACACAGGAATGCTTAAAAAGTCGACACAGAAGAGTCAAGAAAAAGGGGATTTTTAAAAAATATAAAAATAATTTAATAAATAACTATTGATATCATGTTTCCTTTATTTGTTTTGTTTATCTTGACCAGATGGTTGTGTCAGAAGTTGTCGTGGAGGATTCCACTGTGTTGTTGCATAACCACAGAGACAAAAGAGAAGTTCTACTCCTTCATCTCAAATTTTCCAAACGATGTCCTTCATCGAACTAATTAAACAACATCCTGGCACCGAATGTGTTCACACAGTTGCTGCAAAAGCCAAAGCAAACAGAGCTTTCCCTTTCATTTGCTCATTACAATAAGACTGGGCGACGTTGACGAAGTGCATCGCAATCTCATTGTGCGCTGGGCAAACTAATTACCAAAAAAAAAAAAAACTATAACTTCCACAGATGTTGAAAAATATTATTTTTCTCTGTCGCTTTCTATAAAGGGCAAATATTATGAATGAGCATGCTTCGTATCAAACACTACACATAACAAGATTAAGTTTTGAAAAAGATATCAAAAAGTTTTATTATGAGCTCTGTAGAGATTTAACATCATCTCCTAATCTCAGTAAGGCCATTAAAGGCCTAAAGCTAGAACCCAACCACAGTCTCCAACGACAATGACATTTGAGCCTTAGTCTGACACACAACGCACAGCCCAGTTGCCAAGCACTGGTTATTCCAAATATAGCAGCAAAATCCATTAACAATTTATTCTGTTTAGGCACAGAATGCATGATTTTTTTTTTTGTATCGTGGTGTCACATGGACGAGCAGGATGAAAATACTGGGAGATGTTCTTTATGTCTTTAATTATTTTACGATTTGATACGATTTGATAAGATGTAATAGAGTATAATTCACCTTGATTACATTTCTTAACAAAAAATATCACTATTCTGGCAAATGCAAATTAGTTGCTCTTCACGACTGGAGACACAGTTCATACACAAATTGCATTAAAAAATATTTTGTTATAATTAGAAATATTTATATATGTTTATAAATTGTGATTAATCATGACTAATTATCAGCAACCCTGTGATTAATCAGATGATGATACAGAATGAGTTGATGAAGGAGCAAACAATAATCAGGATTAATGAAAAAAAATCTGAGAAACCAGTTAGAGAAAGACCTGGCAACAGAGTTTACATTAACTTGAATGTGTGTGTGTGCACCTGTCTGTCTGTTTGTTTATGTGTGTAAGCGAACACAAATATAAAACACATCTCCCTCAAGGCCTGCCCTGACAGAGACAATCATTTCCGCCATAACTGCTAAATGTAATTCTAACAACCGACCAGCCTCGTTCCACACTCCAACGACTTTGGTCTTGTCCCAAAGTTAAATCAGTGAGTGCACCGGAGCCGAGTGCAAAGTTCCATTAAAAAGCTCTGAGGAAGTTGTGCCCGTGTAATTCATTATCGTTTATTTCCTCCTAACAAAGCACTATGGGGTTAGCCTTTGTACTCGCACAAAGTGTACACTCGTCTTCCATTCCCGTCCATTATTAGGGAATCAGAGCAATTAGCAGAGCATCGCTCAGAGTTGTGCAGGTGAGCACTTGTCACCGGGTAAATTAAGAGTCATCAGTTGGGGAAATTGAAGACATTTAAATAACTTCACATCACTTGATTTTCTCTTTCCTCCTTAGTGTTTACTTCACCTTAAAAGCTGTCCAGCGAATAATCTCCACACATTTCTGCTTTTACTGGGCTTATTGCGACGGACTGTTTTCCTTCTAAATCCCCCGGCTTGTGTCTTGTCACAGCGTGTATTGACGGATATCTCTTTCCTGCTGGTTTGAAGTCAAAACCCAGTGTGTCCTTGGCTGTCAAGAAAGGTTTGTTCCGACGATCTGCATTGATCACGTTGGGAGAAATTTTCAATAACCTTCACAAGTTTGGACCGAGTTTCAGACACAACTGTTCCCGCGACGCTGAACTATTGCTAACCAGTGGGGGCTTCCACCTGGGATGGGCCACATCAAGTCAATCTTCTGAAGGCTATCTTGTTGACAAAGAAAAAAAGAAAATGTGTCTGCGATTTCTTACAGAAATTCATTTTATTTTTTCTCTGTGTCCTTGCTGTGTCCCCAACATTCGTATGGTTTCTTTGTGTCTCAAACAGAGCGATGGATGAAAGAAGTGTGTTTCTATGGAAACAGTTCTGCACAAACACACGATTCACTGTCAAAATGTCAAAGTACATGCAAGGGCAGTAACCACAGCATTAATTTAACGTGGCAGCACACGACAAAATAAAGGAAACAAACCTAAAGAGAGTGTACTAAAAACATGCCACGTTTACGGTTTTGTGTGATCAGCTTTAGAAGATCTAAGAAGACGCTGAATAAGTGGAAGAAGAGGTAGAGGATGACAAAGAAGAAGAGAAAAAAGATATAAAAATGTAGAAGTCAAGGACTTAAGAGAAGTCGAGGACGTAGTAGAAGTTGAAGACGTCAAAGTATAAGTTGAAGACGTCAAAGAAGAAGTAGAAAAAGTAGAAGAATACTGAATATAGAAAGTACAGTAGTATAATTTTGAAAGCAAAGCAAAAAAACACTCAATAGAATTGATTAATTTTGTGGTGGNGTCTTCAATACCGTGGAAATGGCGGACACTCCGCAATATGTAAATATGACGGCGCTTCTGAGGGTCGAAATAATCTGACGCACTGATTAAAATGTAGTAATGGTTGTTGTAGCTCCCAGGCAGTTCAGTTCACCTCATTTTTCACTTGGCTGATGCACTGATGGAGCGTTGTTAAGTGTTTAAGACAACAACAACAGCCTCCCTGTTTTGTGTACATCGACTGCAGTAGTGTGATCAAACGTAGCAGGGTTTGTTCATTTTTAAATTGGAGCTCAGAAGCTCATCATAACAATTAAAAGTTTTAAATTGAATTAAAATTAATTAAAAAGCAAAACAAAATCAAACCCGTCGAGCTGGGAATTTTCTAGTTATTGACAATTATGTGTGGGAGTATTCCCGATCCTGGATTCAAACACGAAACACATTTTCAATGATTGGCTTCTGGATTATTTTCCACATTTTTATTACTTGACTAATGCATCAAAACATTTTGTCATCGTAATTTAGTGTAATTTTGTGTTTGACTGGCCTGCCTGCAGTCCAGATTTGATTTCAAATTCCCCTTCGAAAAGAGCAACCTCGGACTGTTAGGTAGTTGAAGTTTTCCAAAGAAAAAAAATTAAACTTTAAAACTTTCTGTTGTTGAAATATTTGATCTTTAATAAGTTCAGAGAGAAGGTGGGTGGAGGTGGGGGGGCGGGGCATCCATCAATGGTTTTTGAATGCAGGCTCATAGTTTGTTGTCTGGAAAGAGGAAGCCACTCATTAAAAGTGTGATTTGCAACCCGGTCACATACTGAGAGCAGACAACGGGCATGACAAACAGTCACCCAGCCACGAATCCTCGCAGAATGCGCAAATGGCGAGCTAATTAACAAACTCACACACCTCGAACTGAGCAGCAGACAAGGTCAAAGGTCGTTGGACGTCAGTAGCCGACGACACCTGATGCCAAATATATATGAAACAACAGCCCTAGATACATATACATACATATACTCTAGGTGTATAACCTAATGAAGATTCCATGGACAGCTTTACGAACTGTTGATAAGTGTAACCCCATTACTTTCTAACACCATTCTATCACCTTAATGACGTGAAAAAAGTGTGGATTTTCTTACAGTTGCAGTTACAGTTACTGTGGAGAACAGGGAAATTCTGGATAAAAACCTACCTTCATAGAGATGCTCAAAAATGCATCACACAGATTCCGCAGGAAGTTAATGGAAAACGGTAAAGTGGTTGGACTCTGCCAACTTCCACACGATGGACCCAAAGATGAGTCAACCTGACTGATCATTACAACGTTCAAAGCTTGACGTCGTCCTGTCACTGATCACAAGGTTTTGATGCCAACAACAGGAACACTTCACAGTGAGAAGCCTAAGTATTTCTCCCCCCTGAGATTTATTTAATGAATGAAGAAATATCCATGACGTCATCAGCAAATAGTGTCACTGACTCAACTTTCATTACTTGTGTCTTAGTTTTTAAAAAAAACCTGCCCCTGAACAATACAAGACTCCTGAGATTGAAACGCTTGTTTACAGTTTCAGCTCTCAGCCGATCGAGCCAATGTCACACTTTGATAAACACGTTCCTCAGCCCAGGCCTTGTCACCGGGTGCACCCTGTGTTTCTGTCGGCTCCTGCATTTGTCTGCCGTCACGTCATGTGAAAAGGTCAGGCTGGTTTCTCCACCTCTGAAAAGTGTGGATGGAGAAAAAAAATAACACCTACAAAAAGGGTTCCGAACACGTCAAAGACCTTAAGTGCAGCAACTAAAGCTTCTTTTATACCGCCTTTTCGAGGCAGCACCGTTGGGCCTTTATTCCGCCTCAGTGTTCAGTGTAAAAAGTATCGATACAAAACGGAGAAGGGAGTGCTGTAGGAAGCAGAGGTGAATCAACAGCTGTGTCAGAGGAAAAGGGGGCAGCAGGGGCAGGGTGGATGTTGTGTTCAATGTCATGTCTCTGAGTCCAGAGACAAAAACAAATCAGACAGGTTACTGTGTTTGGTTCTATGGGAAATATTAAAGAAATACATTTGTATTTGTGTTTTGTATTTTAGTCTGGGAATTGATCACAAACACAACCTGTTCAGTAGAAACTACATAGCATTTCAGTTTTGCTAAATGCCACTCTGTGCGGCTTGCAAGCTCGCTGGCGCCCCCTCGTCCCAGGCAATAAAAGGAAATAGTTAAAATGAACAAGCAACAAGAACGAGAAAATTGAAAAAAAAAATCTATGCAAAACTGAAGCAAAGAGACTGGACTTTTGTTTACACTATATATTCAAATGGATTCACTAAAGAACTATGTTGTTTGGTTTTTTTCTATTTCTACCATTGCTGATGTGCAAAACTCTATGACAGAGTGGGCTAACAGAAGCAGCAGAGAGCAAACATGGGAGTTGCGAGGGGGAGAAAATAAGATAATGAGATCAAGAAGGAAATTACAAGGAGTCAGTGGGATATGCACACGGTGTTAGGAAAGTGAGAGGAAAGAGGAATGATGCTGGAGGAGGCGGCAGAGGAAATGGAGACAGAGAGGGAAAACAACACAACAACAATCAAGATGTGTGAGAAACGGCAACAAGGAGAGGAGGGCCGGAGGGGGGGGGGCACCGTGGAGGGGGCCTTCATATTGATACAATCAGTTAGGAAATAATAACACGAGTGAGTGAATAAGAAAACCTCATCTCATGTAATGAGTATTCTAATCAAGAGATTACATTATCTCACATATCACAGAGGCAGAGGAGAGTGAGGGTGAGAAAGAAAGAGCGGAGGAGAGAGAGAGAGGGAGAGAGTCACTGGCAACTGGGTATTGGCAGCAGATGCATGCTGGGGAATGGCTTAAAGCCTGCTGTAACTACGCTGGACCAACCGCATTATTATAGTACAAGCCAATGCGCAGTTACACCGTTGATAAGATTCAAATTCAAGTAGAGTGAGCATAAAAATATAAACCAGGTTTTTCTATCTAAATCCCTGAGATCAAGATACTTATATTACTTAACTTTTTTTTAAAAATCACACAGAAACCGCACTGTAGTGGGAAGGGGAGATTATCAAAAAATACACACACATATATATACATATATACACACATACATATATACACATATATAAATTTTAATACATGCATGTATACTTATATAGTACATATATGTGTGCGATATATCTATTTGCATGTGTAAGCGCGTTTCCTCGTCTAGTTTTTAATCACTTTGGCCATGATGAGGTTAACTACATGCCCTAGAATACTGAGTTGTTCATTAATCTAGTCGAGGATATGGAAGAGCAGACAGGCATGAATTAAGGCAGAGGCCTGTCATCATCTTTAACAACATCAGCCTCTCAGTCAGCTTAAAGAGTTCTTATACACACGAGGCATGGCTTCAGAAAATTGCATATATTTTAAAATTACACATCTGCCCGAGAAGAAGCACTGGGGAGAATGTTGTCTTCTCTGGTATAACACTGCAGACACACATACACACAAACGCACACACGGCTCTGACAGCAGTGACTGCCACTGATTTTCCTCGGAGAGTCGCCATCGGTCAGTTCAACAGCTGCTCAATTCCTTCGCCAATCATACGGGAGCAGGGAGCAGGAACCGGGCATAAATACACACCAATTAAAGGAAGCAAAATTAATCCCAGCAAGCAGGCCTCGCCTGTCTTCTCCTCCTGCTGCTCTCTGCTGACAGACTGAACACCAGCCGTCAATTTCTATCTGGACTAAATTACTGTGAGAGCCTGCAACTTGGATCAATTATGGTTTTTTTTTTTGTTTGTTTGTTTTTTTCAACCAGGAACTTTAGAATTCAAGGATGAACAAATCTCTGTAGTACTGAATTAAAATGGAAAAGTCCTGAGGATATGACCGTCAGGGTTGACAAAACAAACTGTTTTTCATGAACTGTGTCTTCTGATCAGGTAAATTCCTGGGTATTGATATAGTGCAGTGGTTCTCAAACTTTTTCTCCTCTGTACCACCTCAGAACCTGTTTTCTGAGTACCACCATGATGACCAACATTAGAATACAGCAGCAGAGGTCTTCGCTGTTAGCTTCCACCACAGGAGAGATGTTTAGAGATGTTTATAAAGATGTTTATGTTGTAAATGTTGTGCATGGTATATTTCAGGTTTATTCAATTGAAAATGTATATATGAATATATGAATTTTCCACGCGTACCAGTAGAGAGCGCGTACCACAGTTTGAGAACCACTGATATAGTGTATTGTTAACTCTCTCTCATACAGTGGTAGGTGTTTGACAAAGCCCACTTTAATCACTCCTTATTTGTTAATAATAGGGGTTTATACAGTTGAAATGAAAACCCAGGAGTTAAAGTTGCACTGACCACAGACAGAACCAATACAATAAACCATCAGGGTCTGTTTTGTAAAAAAAAAAACTGACCTGCAGCACTGCCTGGATTTTGGCAGAGACGTCTGCCTGCTCGTAGAGCTTGATGTCTTCTTCCTGGGCTCCGCCCCGACACTGCACTGCGATCTGCTGCAGGTGGGACAGCACTACACTGTGCGCCTGAGCCACTGCCTTGAACTTGTCAAACAGGAGCTCCAACAGTTCCAGCAGCAGTCTGCAGAGGGAGTCAGAGAGTGGAGAAATATGTGTGAGAGAGAAAACCCAAAGGACAGAGAGCAGTAGAGGAAAAGACAGTAGGGAGAGAGGGAGGGAGAGGGAGCGGGAGGGAGAGAGAGAGAGAGAGAGAGGAGGAGAAAAGTTAGAGAAAATGACTCATGATATTATGTAATGTTGTTTTTTACTAATGGAAAGACACAATTTAGACACAAGGACTTTGGTGGGATTTTATTTTTATATGGAAAAATAGCAATGACTTCAGAAAATGCTGCTACATTTTAAAGTCATCCATCAAGGTAACTTCTTATTTAAATGGGACCGCATTTTAGGTTGTCTGTGAAAAGATTCAGCTTCACTAGCTACAGTACCTTAGCTGGTGTTAGCCTAGCTGGATGGGCTTTAAGTCAACACTTTGTTCAGTTATAAACACTGACTTTTTGGTGATGTTTTTCACAGGTTCCTGGATATGGTTTGGTGATTGAGTTGTTACAAGAAAAAAAAGAGACCATGACTCAGTTCTGGACACTCCGTTCAATGACCGTCTCTGTTTTTGACACCAAGGATGTGTTCTCTGTGTTCCTTCCCTTTTTTAAAAAGACAAAATGTCAGTGGCTAAATAGTTGTTTTATTTTTAGCTGACCAAAATTATTATACTTCCGTAAAAGTAAATTTTATAAATTATATTATATAAAGGTCATTGTTCTAGTGTCTTAAAACTTAACCGTTCCTGAAATATTTTCCCCCTTTGTAAAACCTCTGTCCTTAGCTTCATATAAAAGACTACAGTATCTGAAGGTTGTGATTTTTTTTGTGGTCAATTTTGCAACACTCAAAATATCTTTTAACAACACGGCCTCTGCTGTTAGGTCAATATTGTATTGGTATATTTAAGTCAAGGTAAGGCAAGGTAAAACTTTCATTTTCCATTGGGCCAATTTAATGCAAATGACTAATGATGTCTCACTGTGAGGACATGACTGTGCAGTTCAGATCCTGCCGGCTTTCAAGCAGATCGCAGACAAATTGAACCTTATATATGATATATAAGGTTCAATTTGTCTGCGATCCCAAGCCAAAAGTATTGTCCCTGGTTACATCACCATGACAAACAATAAAAAATGAATATACAAAAGATGAGCTCTGTTAGTGTTCATCCCATTAGAGCTTCCTTCTTTCAAATCGACTTTTCAGCAAACCTGCGTAACCATTTTACCTGTCTTTACAACCTAATATCACGGCTGAACGAAGTACATGCATCAGCTGCACAAAAAAAAAAAAATCTCAAGAGTTTCTGAACCTGAACAAGCAGCGACCTTCATTAGTCCTAAATGGCTCGGCCCGAAGAAAAGAGCGCAGCCGATCTGGACTGACGTTCCGCCTTATCTGGAGTGCGACACGCTGGATTGAAAACCCCGCTGTTGCATTATCTGCCCTAATGCTTTCATACATATTTTGGTGGTGGCGTTGTTTTCTCTACAAGGACGGAGCTTTCAAAGTAAAAAGGTAACATAGGTAACATTTGTTGAGGCTGAGTGTGTGCAGTGCCATGGCAGTAAGAGCCCACTTTATTCTAGTGGAGAAATTAGGGTTAATATAAATGGGCTTTCAGGAGGTTCATCCTGGTTGTGCAGCCGTGGTCAGCGAAACTCAACTGTTATCCTGGTAAATTTGTTTATAAAGTTGAGAAAACTTGACCTCTGTCAAGTAATGAGGTACTTTTTGCAATAAGCAAAAGGTAGCCACGATAACTGCAACAAGCTGCTTTTCATGTCATAGCTTATTTTACTCAGCACTGCAACTGATGTCAGTATCTTCTCTATGGGATTTGAATATACTTATACTAAGTTTTGAAGGGGTTTTACAAACTTTTTGTTTTGCTTTTGTTGTACTTTCTTGTTATATAAACTGTTAAAACAATACAATAGAATAGAAGCTGCAATATCCTCAAAGAAAAGCTGCGACTGCCGAAAACAACCTACCTTATATTACACACACACACACAAAACTCCAGAGTCTAATCCTCATTAATGCAAACACAAGGAGGCACGTTTCGAGATATGGGAGGGAGAAAAAGTTTTGCTTGGAAGGTTTGAGCAGAGTGTGAAAGCCAAGATGAATGGATGTTTCACCGGGGGGGCACTTTGGTTGGATGTCTGTCACTACACTGGCAGATGCAGCAAATAAATGTTATTAATGGAGTTTAAAGCAGGAACAAATCACTATGAGCAATAACGTGGTGAACGGAAGACGTGACATCACGAGACGTGGACAGGAGCGGTGAGTGAGCGGACGGTTCCTGCCTCCTCTACTCATGACTAAACATGAAGGACGCATCGTGAACAACAGCCTTCAGAAATGAACCAACAATATACGGACGGATTAGACAGAGGAGATAGAGATGGACACGCATAATTTACCGCTCTGACCTTGTCGGGTTTCGTCAAGTTAAATGGTTAAAATTAAACCAACCACATCCACAGTCTCTCAAACACACCCACCACCTATGGCTAGACAGACACATGTAAAAGTAAAGCAACCAAGTCCTTCTCATTATCTCTCAGCGGAGGCTGACCTAATCCATACTGTCTGTTCTCTCAGACCTGACTTCTCATTTCCTCTCCAAGATCGAAGCAGACGCACACGTGTCTGATGAACAGGAGGGAGAGGAGACAGGAGGCGGCTTACATTTGGACATACAGTACACTCTTCTCCTGTTTAAAAGACTGGCAGAACAACAGCAGTTCTGAGATGATGATGAGTTTGGTTGACAGAGATAATGCCGTTATTATAAACGGTGTTTATACAGTGTAAAAAGTGGTGTGTTTTTCTGCAGGCATGACGCCCTTGTCTTGTATTTTCTTTTGTGTTTTTCTAGCTAGTGGCAAACATTTTCTTTTCAGGAAACGTATCTTGAAGGCAATAATAAAACATCAAATTAAAAAATAAAAACAAAACTGAGTGCATCAAAGTCAGTGGCTCTGTGATGAGAAGATGACTGCAGGTTCTACTCCTATTTCTAATAGGATTCTATTTTTCATCACAACCACTATTTTTTAAAGTTATTGTGCAGATGGAGCATCTACAATGGTTGAATCAAAAGTAAAGTATACTGATTGTACACTGAAAGATTCCTCGTCTACTCGCCTAGTGGACTGAATGATGTGCAATGTTGCTGATATACACCGACAGATGTACAGCTTGGATACGCAATTACACAAGTCTGACCCCCAACCATTTCCACTGAGCATTTTATTGAACAGGGAGACGAGTGATTGCTCTCTGATCAATTAGGTTTTCCTTTTCTTTTTTTTTTTCTTTTTAAATTGGATTTAAAAGACTGTGCTTGCTATTTTAATGCACTCTGGCCATTCAATTGCATTGTCAGTTCTCTTTTCAGGTCGATTTAGACTATTCCAATACTCTAAGAACAACAACACGAGAAAAACAAAAAAAGGTTTCTGTATTTGAAATAGTAAGTGAAAATGGATAATATTCAGCAGGTCAGATTTGATGCAAATTCAAATGTAAATACCCACAGATGAGTGATGCATTCTAATAACTTTGACACCACTGTGTAGGGTCTCTTTACGAAGGATCTGGTGAATGGAGGTGGAAATGAAAATGTACTTTAAGTGTGTGAGATCACGCTGTACGTATGTGAATGGGAACATAAACCTCCGGAGCACTGTATGTTCTGTAAAGTGCTTAAACAGTAGCTGCTAGACTGCAGTCACATAAAATGTGGTTTGTAATAATGCAGGGCCATTGTTACCTACAAGAGGTACATTGGATGGAGTTTCCATAGCAACAAGCCCAGACTTTAAATTGAAGTGAACATAGGCGCAAATAGGTGTGTATGCACTCGAATACAAACACATGCACATCTGAGTGTTGACCTAAATGCAATTTAGCATGGCCTGACACACATACTGAGCTCAGAGCAGCCACACGCACGCACATACTCCTACACACACACACACACACACACACCGGCAAACTTAAAACAATCTGTAGGGAGTGGAGCTGGGAATGAGCTACACAGTGGCCTATTACGTTGGGGTCAGATGAGATTCAGCAGGCAACGGGAGCAGAGACGGAGGAGACAAGGCCAGGGAGAACATCCCTGACAGAAAACAAGACGTTCCCCTTAAATGGTTCAGGATCAGTGGCGTGAGACCTGTGCTTCCCGAGTCTGGCCACTGTATGTGCATGTCTGCAGCGGCTGACGTGACTGCTTTTACAACGCAGCACAGGCCTTGGAGGCAGGTGTGGAATTGTTTTGGGTAAGTATCGGTGTGTTTAAAGCAGCAGGGTATCCTTTTCTCGTGGTTTTGGACGGTTCCTCTCTGACCTAGCCTTGACTCTTTTCGTTATGAATATATTTAAAAGATGCTTTCGGACTTGTCATTCAGACAGTCACTCATCATTCTGACAGTTTAATTCAGTAATTCTCTTGGTAACACCCTGGTAATAATTCACTGAGTAATACTGTTTCCTTTAGGCTCCTCTTGCACAGGCGCAGAGGCATTGATCATTCTTGAAATTAATGTCTGTTGTACTATACTTTTGAACAAAACATATGGCACTTTAACTCCTTGCCATGGTTCCATATTTGTTAAAGTTACTAATGTTATTGACCAACACACACCTTTAAAATCCTTAAATGTTTCGGCAGTTAGCACAATTTTGAATAATCTTTAATAGTTTTATTAGCCCAGAGATGCTAACTTTTAAATGACTTAAGATCACATCTATTCAGGTAGGCTTCTGAGCTTTCCTGTGTGGAGCAGACCTACTGCTTTTTGACTGGGTGATTGCTCAAACACTGAGCCCGATGCCACAGAGGCATCAACAATGAGTAACAAAATCTATGGTGGAAAACTGCACAGTTCACATTATGTTACAATTATAAGCCTTAAAATACACACTGTTAGACACTGTGGTCTCATAGTCTCACAGCTTGACAGTGCACATTTGATTCCTAGCTAACCTCAAAATAAAGCTAAAGTTGAGTTATGCTACAGGTACTAACTTAGGGATCACAGAATTACTTCTTTTTAAATTTTCATGGAATTCTTAAGCTTGGTTTAAATCATCAAATTTAATTTTTTTTTTACCAGGAAGTACAAATGGTAATTCAAACCACACATTAAAGGAACCAAGGCAGGAAAAGGCAGTTTAATCAGTAATGTGCAGCAAACACATAGATCCTAACTGACGGTTGAAAGAGTAACCACCTTCATATAACCACTGGCAGGAACTGACGGGACTAATACAAGAGAAGAAGAATAGGCTTGCGAGTAAGCCGCTTTAATAAAGCTCTTTTGCATAGATATAATACTGCTGGGATTACAAATGACAGCTTTAATAAGTGGTAACAACAGTGGCTGTGTACTGCTGTTTACCCTGATCATTTTTTTTGGAAACATTGCTTGTGCTTCTTATTATCTTCTGTCAGGCAAATGTTATCATTTGAAAATAGATGGCTTTCATCTGTCCACTGAATTGCATACAGTATCCTCTTTAGACCATCCATTTGCCGTATCCCCGTTCCCATCCTCATTTTCTATTCATTTACTATTCTGTTTTCACCATTCATTTTACTGATCTATAGTAGTTCAGTCTTGAGGGGATTGTTCCTAACTCGCAGGAAGCCATGATATTTTAATGTACTGCTTTCCCTGGTCCGTACTATCAGAATATTTTACCTTGACTGGCTCTCCTGGGCCAAATTCTCTCCTCTCTGATAAGCGTGGTCTGCTATCTGAGTGGTGGACCTCTTAACGATCTGCTTCAGCTCAGGTTCCAGTCGCTCCATTATGGCTTTGATGGTCTCTGGGATTTTCTTTAGTTTGGCTAGAGCCTGAAAAAAAAAAAAAAACGAGACAGAAGACAAACATCAGACACACCGAAATGAAAGAAAAGTAGAAAAGGTGGCTGTTAAATGAGGGTCGTGTTTTCAAGGATGCTGCGCTCGGTGAAGTACAGAATGTACCTTGATGAGGATCCCCATGAACTCTGCACTGTTCTCCTCTGGATCCACCTCTGGCAGATCAGTTTGGTTCGCATCTCGCACGTCGTCACGTGCTAGAGACAGAGAAAAACAATTGCATGTACAACTGTATATATAACATAAAAATAATATTAAAAGCTAATATATAAAAGCAAAAGACTGAGACTAAAATAATGTTTTTCAAAATTAGCACAGGTGATTTGTGGTCTTTAGTTAGTTACATCCACAAAGCATATCTGGCTTAGCATCATCGGACAGTTGTCTGCTGTTTGTTTGTTTTTTATAAAAGCACTCTTTCACATTAGCATTAGTCCTTATGTTAGCTCCAGAGCACACAAAGACTACAAACCCTTTGACAATGCATGACTAAACAAAACATCTTTCTACTTTAGATATTCTCACCTACAGTCCCACCACTCTCCCAACTCACACATTCACACCCCCGCCTCATGTCTTCGCCATATGACCTAGCCACATTAGCAGCTAAATTGAGAGTGGCAGCGTGGAGTGAGGCGCTAATTTCCATTAGATGGAGCATCCAGATTCCCCATCAAAGAGCGTAAAAAGAGTTAATGTTTATGGCAAGTTAATGGACTTTGGGTGTACTTCGTCTTTACCCCATTCTGACTATAGTTTGTGCAATAATTATGACAATTACCAGCTACAAATGAGGTGCTTTAATGCTATTAGACAAAATGGCAAGCTAAGCGAGAGATGGAACCGGGCTGCTGTGTCGTGACCGCGTTTGTTAGCACAACGGAGGATTGGCACTTACAGTCTGGCAGCGGCTAATTGCCGCAGTTCTGCAGAATGCGGTTTAGCTTTTACTTTTGAAATTGGACGGTGGGCGATTTGAAGGGGTATTAATTACCCATCATTGTTGTTGTTTTTTTACAGCCGTGTGTGTGTGGTTGTGTGTGTGAGTCTCAGATCACAGCAGATGTGGAGCTGTTGTACTGAAATGGGTAAATAACATAAGTGAAATGGTGAAGCTGAAGAGATGGAGAAGCCACAGTGAAAACAACTTAACAGAACAGACATTTTACAGCATTTGATTGGTGGGTACATTACACCCTGAAGAAAAATAAACTTTTGTTTCCAGCAGCTAGTCCTACATATAAATTGTAACTGTATTACTATCGCACTCATAGTGTTGCAGTATCCATCTATCATCTCAACAGCTTATACTTTAAAAGAAGAAAGCCTCAGGTTGCTGCCGGAACAGCTGGTCAATTCATCACACAGCCAAAAGACAAAGACAAATCGTGGCCGTTTGCACCTACAGGTGGATTCAAATTTCCATCTAACCAGAACCGATCAGATGAACTTTAAATACCAAGAGAATAAGACATGCAGACAAAAGGTTCTACTATTAAAATCCAACCTGACTGGCATTAATTACCAAGGAAATGATCCAGGTATAAGTTAATCAGCTGTGTCTGTAGGTGTGGCTGACTGTACTGTAGGTACAGTATGGTGCAGGGCTGCCTGGGTTCTACTGAGCTAAACACGACATATTGAGTTGCTAATTCAGAATGCCAAGATTGGGTGGTGAAAAGAAAGTACGGGCTTAATATAAACACTCCAGGAACACTGAGGGAACACCAAGTTATTGCAGGATTAACTTTTTTCATTATCTTCTTGTTTGCGTTCCTCTGCGCTCTGCCTGGAAGGAATGCAGCGCAGCGCTGAGGAAGAACTGAGAGAACTCTTACATTCCCACAGTTATGGGCTGCATTAGCAGCCCCCGTGAGAAGCCCCGGTTACCAGTTTGAGTGTAATGAGTGCTTTTCCCTCCTGCTGGGATGACACAGATGCTGGCTGACTAATGGCACAGACAGAGGGAGGGCCGTGTGTGGGGGTGGGGGGTGGGGGGGGCAGGATGATTATAATTTTAGCGAAGGAAATGTATACCATGATCACAGACGTGGATGTTGTCGCATATTCCGCCAGGCACGAAAAGGGGATGACTGATGGTGTTCAAAGTCATGTGTGTGTTTGTGTTGAAGTGTAATGAAGCGGCAGTGTGTGTTTAGCCTGTAGAGTGTCTATCGTACCTATGTGTGTGTGTGTGAGAGAGAGAGGGAGAGAGGGCTGTACACCTATAATGACATGCAAATGGATGTAAGACAGAGTGATGCTAATGACATTCATTATAACTCAGATTATCAGCAGAGTGAAAATAAAAAATGCGAACTGAAATTCACACACTTTCTTTTCCGCCGAGGCCACAAAAACATCTCTGTTGTCATTTTTAACCTTGGATTTTTGTTCTGATGCTGAAGTTATTTTCAACTGACAAAAGGTAGTCAGCCCACCAACCAAGTATTTGGTGAGTATTTAAGTGTTATTTGGTGTATATACATATATACGTGTATATACATATATATATATATGACCATTAGTGTCTTATATATTCTTAACTAATATATAACTAATATGGTATAAAAACCCGTACCACTGCCGGAACCTGGTGTGCTGAACTGTGATGAATCCAACAGCTTGCGTGGTGTCGACAGGCTGCTGACGTCCAACGCGGGCATCGGTGATGTGTCTTTAGCAGCAGAGCTGTGCGGGGAATAAAATAAAGGGATTATGAGTGTAAAATAAATCAACCTATAACACATTGTTCCCCCCATCTCCCATGAACTACCACAATGAGACGGTGTGAAGAGAAAAGTAGCTCCATAACGCTGGTATAACAGCTTCTCACACACAAGGCCGTTTAGTATGCGCTAGCAGAATCGTACCCGCTAACCTGCCCTTCCCTAACAGAAACAATCGACTGTGATCAAAAAATATCCTTGCATGTCTGGGTGGTATTGTTGCTGCTTTCCAATGAGCCATTTATCAAGCCGTAAGCCAGAGGTGGAGGCAATCCGGCTCTGTGAGTTTGGACTGTAGAAGGACAGTGTGTCTGCTAAGTGAGCGAGGCGTATGGAGACTGGTTTGTTGTTAAAGGCGACCCGATGCAGGGAGGCCAGGCCCTGTCAGTGCCTGACCCTCGGTAATAAATCATACCTCACCAACCCCACCGCCAACGTAATTACAGGAGCACACTTATATACACAGCCAGCAAACAGCGCTTAAGCCGAACGCCTCACACAGACCACAATGAGTTTACAGCCACTGTGGAACATTAGACCCAACAAGTTACACGGTTGCTTCATAAAATCTAGAAACTGGCCCTCAGGTCACGGAGGCAAGGCTTGAATTATTCTCTGGGTGACCGCAAAAACTAATTCATCATTTGAAGCAGCACCAGTGAAACTGCCTGCTACATGAGTTTAGATTTTTATTTTCTACCAACAACTTAAAGCCTATATTGAAATTGTAAATAAAAAAATAAAAGCGTTCGCTTTGTTTGGTTTTCACACCAATTCCAACTGCAAAGCAAATGTTTCCAAATTCCAAATAGTGAATTAACAGCGAAGCATCACAAATTACAGATTACAACACCACAAAAGAGGAATTACTGTTCTTTGTGTTTTTACAATAACTGGTTTGCCACGTTTCGTTTGTTTTGTTTTTTTGTTCTTTCTCGGAACATCAGCGACATAAATACAAACATGAAGGAGACAGCAACAAGTTCAACACAGTCTAATTGTTCTTGTCAGTCCCTGGCTTGGTTTCCATGCCGTAAATAACAAGCAGGTGGCACACAGTTGTCCCAGCAGTGCCATCACGTATAATGAAGGCACATCCACTCCGTCTTTGAAGAATGCATTTCTCTGAACTAGCAAATAGGCAGACAAACAAACTGACTCCAAGATGTATTTTTAAAAGTCTTCATCTTTCTTTCCTTTTTTGTTTTGCAACATCACATCACTCTACAGAAAGAAAAAGACTGCAGACTGTAAATGAATAGCTACAGTTTGCCCAAAGTTACTAAATTATTTATGAAGAAAATAAGCGCGGAAAATATGACTAATGGTACATGCTACAGAAAGCTTAAGTTAATCTTTAAAGTCATTTCTGTGTCGGATTTTCATCTAAATCGCCAATTGTTTAAATAAACATTTAATAAACAGTATTTAATGGTAATCAAGCAGCACCATTAATTTAGGTTCAACTCATTGCTGTTTTCAAATCATTTTGTAAGTAGGAGAAGTGTTTCCAAAACCTTGTCTGCAGATCCCCTTTCTGTAGAGAGGACTTTTGTCACCCCGCACCTGGACACATTAATAGCTACTACTTCAAAACTACTGTGAATTGAAACACCGTCACATCCAACAACACAGAGGTTCACCAAATTAAAAAT